>NC_057803.1:469851150-470033508 GCF_018294505.1 Triticum aestivum
AAGGCTCAACATATCCCTTGGATTTACAGGTTCAAGTTATGTTCGAAAATCAGAAAACTTACTGGAGTGGCCGGATGAGCGCAGTCGAGGCCGATGTCTTCGGTCGTCTCCGGCCACGACTTCTGGGCCTTGAAAAGCAGCTTCCAGATCTCTTCGTGCGTCATGCTGAAGAATCGCTGCAAGGTCTGAGGGCTAGCTGGATTGAATTCCCACATGTGGAGAGGCCGGCGCTGGCAGGGGAGAATCCGGCGAAAAAGCATCACCTAGATCACATCAGCAAGACTGGTGTTCTTATCCATCATATTCTTGATGCACTTTTGTAGCATCATCACCTTGTTAGACGATTCCCAATCCAAGCCCTTGTTAATCCATGACGTAAGCCGTGTTGGGGGTCCGGACTTGAACTCAGGAGTGGCTGCACATGTGGCGCTGCGAGGTTCGGTGATGTAGAACCAGTCCTATTGCCATCCCTTCATGGTTTCCACAAAGGCCCCTTTGGGCCAGGTGACGTTGGGGAGCTTGCTCACCATGGCTCCGTCGCAGTCCACATGTTGCCCGTCGACCACTTTCGGCTTCACATTGAAGACCTTAAGCCATAGGCCGAAGTGGGGGGGGGGGATGCTGAGGAGCGCCTCGCACATGATGATGAACGCCTAAATGTGGAGGAAGGAATTTGGGGCTAGATCATGGAAATCTAGCCATAATAGAACATGAGGCCATAGACGAAAGGGTGGAGGAGAAACCCTAGTCCGCGGAGGAAGTGGGGGATGAATACCACCCTCTCATTGGGCTCTGGAGTAGGGATAATCTGTTTTTTTTGGTGGGGAGCTGATCTGCGATGTTCGCAGCCAGGTACCCCGCTTCCAGGAGTTCCTTGATGTTCCTCTTTGTGACAGAGGAAGCCATCCACTTGCCCTGCGAACCGGATCCAGCCATGACTGGAAGGGTTGGGCGGTGGGGAAGGTTGAAACTTGGGCGCTAGAGCTCGAGGATGGGGAGGCTGTGGAAGGAAAGAGGCGTGGGGTAAAAAGGATGGATCTTTATCTGCTTATATAGGCCATGAATATCAAGCGCCCCCCACCAGCCTTAACACTCGCCTATTCCGAAGGGGTCGTGCGTATGGCACGATTGGATTACCCAAACATATATTGATGAAAATCCCGCAATGAGGTGGCACGATCTCTACTTTGACAAGATGTGTCAATAGAGGTTGCGCCTCGAAACGCGAAGCGGGAGGACGAAAAACAGTTCAAAATAATAACAAGGCCAGACGTGACATTTCACCAAAAAAGTTATGCCTTATTAAGTATTGTACCCTTGTGGTTGGGGGTTGTAACTATGATACATAGACGGATATTGTTCTCTTGTTCAGAAGACTGTTTTATATATGGAGAAGGAACCCGCCTTGCAATGCCGAAGACGATCTGAGTGCCGAACACATCGTCATTGAAGACTGGTTCAGGGGCTACCGAGGGAGTCCTGGACTAAGGGGTCCTTGGGTGTCCGGATAATTTGATATGGGCCGGACTGGTGGGCCGTGAAGATACAAGGCAGAAGACCTTTCCCCGTGTCCGGATGGGACTCTCCTTTGCGTGGATGGCAAGCCTAGCATTCAGATGTATTATTTCCTTTCTCTACAAACCGACTCTGTACAACCCTAGACCCCTCCGGTGTCTATATAAACACGAGGGTTTAGTCCATAGAGGCTAAGACAAATCACATATGCTAGACATCTAGGGTTTAGCCATTACGATCTCGAGGTAGATTGTTGATACGTCCATTTTGCATCATGCTTTTATATCGATATTTATTGCATTATGGGCTGTTATTACACATTATGTCACAATACTTATGCCTATTCTCTCTTATTTTACAAGGTTTACATGAAGAGGGAGAATGCCGGCAGCTGGAATTCTGGGCTGGAAAAGGAGCCAATATTAGAGACCTATTCCGCACAACTCCAAAAGTCCTGAAACTTCATGGGAGCCCGTGAAGAATATATAAAAAATATTGGGCGAAAGAAGTACTAGAGGGGGGCCACCCACCGTCCACGAGGGTGGGGGCGTGCCCTATCACCCTGGGCGCGCCCCCTGCCTCGTGGGCCCCCTGGCAGCCCTCTGATGCCCATCTTCGGCTATATGGATTCTTTCGTCGAGAAAAAAATCATAAGCAAGCTTTCGGGAAGAAACTCCGCCGCCACGAGGCGGAACCTTGGCGGAACCAATCTAGGGCTCCGGCGGAGCTGTTCTACCGGGGAAACTTCCCTCCGGGAGGGGGAAATCATCACCACCGTCATCATCATCGATCCTCTCATCGGGAGGGGGTCAATCTCCATCAACATCTTCACCAGCACCATCTCATCTCAAACCCTAGTTCATCTCTTGTATCCAATCTTTGTCCCAAAGCCTCAGATTGGTACCTGTGGGTTGCTAGTAGTGTTGATTACTCCTTGTAGTTGATGCTAGTTGGTTTATTCGGTGGAAGATCATATGTTCAGATCCATTATGCATATTAATATCCCTATGATTATGAACATGAATACGATTTGTGAGTAGTTATGTTTGTTCCTGAGGACATGGGAGAAGTCTTGCTATAAGTAGTCATGTGAATTTGGTATTCGTTCGATATTTTGATGAGATGTATGTTGTCTTTCCTCTAGTGGTGTCATGTGAACGTCGACTACATGATACTTCACCATTGTTTGGGTTTAGAGGAAGGCATTGGGAAGTAATAAGTAGATGATGAGATGATGGGTTGCTAGAGTAACAGAAGCTTAAACCCTAGTTTATGCGTTGCTTCGTAAGGGGCTGATTTGGATCTATATGTTTCATGCTATAGCTATGTTTACCTTAATACTTCTGTTGTAGTTGTGGATGCTTGCAATATGGGTTAATCATAAGTGGGATGCTTGTCCAAGGAAGGACTCTACCCAAGCACCGGTCCACCCACATATCAAATTATCAAAGTACCGAACGCGAATCATATGAACGTGATGAAAACTAGCTTGACGATAATTCCCATGTGTCCTCGGGAGCGCTTTCCTTTATATAAGAGTTTGTCCAGGCTTGTCCTTTGCTAAAAAAAGGATTGGGCCATCTTGCTGCACCTTATTTACTTTTACTATTTGTTACCCGTTACAAATTACCTTATCACAAAACTATTTGTTACTGATAATTTCAGTGCTTGCAGAGAATACCTTATTGAAAACCGCTTATCATTTCCTTCTGCTCCTCGTTGGGTTCGACACTCTTACTTATCGAAAAGGCTACGATAGATCCCCTACACTTGTGGGTCATCAAGACTCTTTTCTGGCGCAGTTGCCGGGGAGTGAAGCGCCTTTGGTAGGTGGAATTTGGTAAGGAAAATTTTATATAGTGTGCTGAAATTTACTGTCACTTGTTACTATGGAACATAATCCTTTAAGGGGCTTGTTCGGGGTATCTTCACCCCGACCAGTAGAGCAAAGAGTTGTTCCTCAACCTACTGAACCTACTGAAAATGTTTACTTTGAAATTCCTTCGGGTATGATAGAGAAACTGCTAGCTAATACTTTCATAGGTGATGGAACATTACATCCCGATTTGCACCTAATCTATGTGGATGAAGTTTGTGGATTATTTAAGCTTGCAGGTATGCCCGAGGATGTTATCAAGAAGTTCTTCCCTTTATCTTTGAAGGGAAAGGCATTGACATGGTTTAGGCTATGTGATGATATGGGATCATGGAACTACAACCGGTTGAAATTGGAATTTCATTAGAAGTTTTATCCTATGCATCTTGTTCATCGTGATCGTAATTATATATATATAATTTTTGGCCTCGCGAAGGAGAAAGCATCGCTCAAGCTTGGGGGAGTCTTAAGTCAATGTTATATTCATGCCCCAATCATGAGCTCACAAGAGAAATTATTATTCAAAATTTTATGCTCGGCTTTCTCTTGATAATCGCTCCATGCTCTATACTTCTTGTACTGGATCTTTTATGATGAAGACTATTGAATTCAAATGGGATTTATTGGAAAGAATTAAACGCAACTCTGAAGATGGGGACCTCGACGAAGGTAAGGAGTCAGGTATAACACCTAAGTTTGATTGTGTTAAATCTTTTATGGATACCGATG
Source organism: Triticum aestivum (assembly GCF_018294505.1). NCBI lineage: Eukaryota > Viridiplantae > Streptophyta > Magnoliopsida > Poales > Poaceae > Triticum > Triticum aestivum. The sequence goes on from NC_057803.1 coordinate 469,855,271, forward strand.
CTTTCCGTGAATTTAGCACTAAATATGGACTTGACTCTGAGATAGTAGCTTCTTTCTGTGAATCCTTTGCTACTCATGTTGATCTCCCTAAGGATAAGTGGTTTAAATATAATCCTCCCATTTAAGTAAAAGTAGCGGCATCTATTAAAGTTGAAGAAAAGACTATCACTTATAATGATCATGTTGTTCCCACTGCTTATATTGAGAAACCACCTTTCCCTGTTAGAATAAAGGATCATGCTATAGCTTCAACTGTGGTTCGTAAGAGTAATACTAGAACACCTACTCCCTCTGAGCAAATTAAAATCGAACCTAGTATTGCTATGGTTAAAGATCTCTTGGCTGATAATATTGAGGGGCAAGTTATTTACTTCTGTGATGAAGCTGCTAGAATTGCTAGACCTGATACTAAAAATAAACATAGACCTGTTATTGGCATGCCTGTTATTTCTGTTAAAATAGGAGATCATTGCTATCATGGCTTATGTGATATGGGTGCTAGTGCAAGTGCAATACCTCATTCCCTATACAAAGAAATTATGCATGATATTGCACCTGCTGAGATAGAAGAGATTGATGTTACAATTAAGCTTGCCAATAGAGACACTATTTCACCAGTTGGGATTGTTAGAGATGTTGAAGTCTTGTGTGGGGAAGTTAAATATCCTGCTGATTTTCTTGTTCTTGGTTCCCCACAAGATATTTGGTAGACCCTTCTTGAATACTGTTAATGCTAAGATAGACTGCAATAAGGATATTGTTTCTGTTGGTTTAGGGGATATGTCTCATGAATTTAATTTTGCTAAATTTCGTAGACTACCCCATGATAAAGAATTGCCTAGTAAAGATGAAATTATTGGTCTTGCTTCTATTGCCGTGCCTCCTAGTGATCCTTTAGAACAATATTTGCTAGACCATGAAAATGATATGTTTATGAATGAAAGAAGGGAAATAGATGAAGTATTCTTTAAACAGGGACCTATTTTGAAACACAACTTGCCTGTTGAAATCCTAGGGGATCCTCCTCCACCCAAGGGTGATCCCGTGTTTGAGCTTAAACCTTACCTGATACTCTTAAATATGCTTATCTTGATGAGAAAGAGATATATCCTGTTATTATTAGTGCTAACCTTTCAGAGCATGAAGAAAAGAAATTATTGAAAACTCTGAAGAAGCACCGTGCTGCTATTGGATATACTCTTGATGATCTTAAGGGCATTAGTCCCACTCTATGCCAGCACAAAATAAAATTGGAGAAAGACGCAAACCGGTTGTTGATCACCAACGACGGTTAAATCCTAAGATGAAAGAAGTGGTAAGAAAAGAAATACTAAAGCTTCTGGAGGCAGGTATAATTTATCCCGTTGCTGATAGTCAGTGGGTAAGTCCTGTCCATTGTGTCCCTAAGAAGGGAGGTATTACTGTTGTTCCTAATGATAAAGATGAATTGATCCCACAAAGAATTGTTACAGGTTATAGAATGGTAATTGATTTCTGCAAATTAAATAAAGCTACTAAAAAGGATCATTACCCTTTACCTTTTATTGATCAAATGCTAGAAAGATTATCCAAACATACACATTTTTGCTTTCTAGATGGTTATTCTGGTTTCTCTCAAATACCTGTGTCAAAAGAGGATCAAGAAAAGACAACTTTTACTTGCCCTTTCGGTACCTTTGCTTATAGACGTATGCCTTTTGGTTTATGTAATGCACCTGCTACTTTTCAAAGATGCATGACCGCTATATTCTCTGACTTTTGTGAAAAGATTGTTGAGGTTTTCATGGATGATTTCTCCGTTTATGGAACTTCCTTTGATGACTGCTTAAGCAACCTTGATCGAGTTTTGCAGAGATGTGAAGAAACTAATCTTGTCTTGAATTGGGAGAAGTGCCACTTTATGGTTAATGAAGGTATTGTCTTGAGGCATAAAATTTCTGAAAGAGGTATTGAAGTTGATAAAGCTAAAGTTGATGCTATTGAAAGATGCCATGTCCTAAGGACATTAAAGGTATAAGAAGTTTCCTTGGTCATGCTGGTTTTTATAGGAGGTTCATTAAGGACTTCTCCAAAATTTCTAGGCCTCTGACTAATCTCTTACAAAAATATGTTCCTTTTCTCTTTGATAATGATTGTGTAGAAGCCTTTGAAATACTTACGAAAGCTTTGATTTCTGCACCTATTGTTCAGCCTCCTGATTGGAATTTACCCTTTGAAATTATGTGTGATGCTAGTGATTATGTTGTAGGGGCTGTTCTAGGACAAAGAGTTGATAAGAAATTAAATGTTATCCAATATGCTAGTAAAACTCTAGACAGTGCCCAGAGAAATTATGCTACTACTGAAAAAGAACTTTTAGCGTTGTATTTGTTTGTGATAAGTTCAGACCATATATTGTTGATTCTAAAGTAACTGTTCACACTGATCATGCTGCTATTAAATATCTTATGTAAAAGAAAGATGCTAAACCTAGACTTATTAGATGGGTTCTCTTGCTACAAGAATTTGATTTGCATATTATTGATAGAAAGGGAGCTGAGAACCCCGTTGCAGACAACTTGTCTAGGTTAGAGAATGTTCTTGATGACCCACTACCTATTGATGATAGCTTTCCTGATGAACAATTAGCTGTCATAAATGCTTCTCGTACTGCTCCATGGTATGCTGATTATGCTAATTATATTGTTGCTAAGTTTATACCACCTAGTTTCACATACCAGCAAAAGAAAAAGTTCTTCTATGATTTAAGACATTACTTCTGGGATGACCCACATCTTTATAAAGAAGGATTAGATGGTGTTATTAGACGTTGTGTACCTGAGCATGAACAGGAACAGATCATACGCAAGTGTCATTCCGAGGCTTATGGAGGACACCATGCTGGAGATAGAACTACACATAAGGTATTGCAATCCGGTTTTTATTGGCCTACTCTCTTCAAAGATGCCTGTAAGTTTGTCTTGTCTTGTGATGAATGTCAAAGAATTGGTAACATTAGTAGACATCAAGAAATGCCTATGAATTATTCACTTGTTATCGAACCATTTGATGTTTGGGGCTTCGATTATATGGGACCGTTTCCTTCGTCTAATGCGTATACACATATTTGAGTTGCTGTTGATTACGTTACTAAGTGGGTAGAAGCTATTCCAACTAGTAGTGCTGATCATAACACCTTTATTAAGATGCTTAAAGAAGTTATTTTTCTGAGGTTTGGAGTCCCTAGATATTTAATGACTGATGGTGGTTCACATTTTATTCATGGTGCCTTTCGTAAAATGCTTGCTAAGTATGATGTTAATCATAGAACTGCATCTCCTTATCACCCACAGCCTAGTGGTCAATTAGAACTTAGAAATAGAGAGCTTAAATTAATTCTACAAAAGACTGTTGATAGATCTAGAAAGAATTGGTCCAAGAAACTTGATGATGCATTATGGGTTTATAGAACTGCATATAAAAATCATATGGGTATGTCTCCATATAAAATGGTTTATGGTAAAGCTTGTCACTTACCTCTCAAACTAGAACATAAGGCATATTGGGCCATTAAAGAGCTCAATTATGATTTCAAACTTGCCGGTGAGAAGAGGCTTTTTGACATTAGCTCACTTGATGAATGGAGAGCTCAGGCTTATGAGAATGCCAAACTGTTTAAAGAAAAGGTTAAAAGATGGCATGATAAAAGGATACAAAAACGTGAGTTTAATGTAGGTGACTATGTATTGTTATACAACTCTCGTTTAAGATTTTTTGCAGGCAAACTTCTCTCTAAATGGGAAGGTCCTTACGTCATCGAGGAGGTATATCGTTCTGGTGCCATAAAAATCAACAACTTCCAAGGCACAAATCCAATGGTGGTGAACGGTCAAAGAATCAAACATTATATCTCGGGTAATCCTATAAATGTTGAAACTAATGTTATTGAAACCGTAACCCCGGAGGAATACATAAGGGACACTTTCAAGATTGTTTCAGACTCCGAAAAGGAATAGGTATGTGGTACGGTAAGTAAACCGACTCCAAAACAGTTCTAACAACAATTTTTCTCCGTTTTGGAATATTTAAGAAAATTGGAAAATAAGAAGTAGTCCAGGAAGGACACGAGGCGTCCACGAGGGTGGAGGGCGCGCCCTACCCCCCCCCCCCCGGGTGCACCCCTGCCTCGTGGGAACCTCGTGTTCTCTCTGGACTCTGTTTTCTTGCATGATACTTATTTTGGTTAGTAAAAATTCATTATATAATCTCCCGAGGGTTTTGACCACCGTATCATGCAAATATCCCCTGTTTTTGTTTCGAGCTATTTCTACCAGGTTTGTCAAGGCCATGCATCATGTGGTCTCCCTCCTCCTCCAACAATGAGGGCAACGATGCTTGGCTAATGAAGATAGAGCTGAAGAGAGAAGAGCTCGGAGATATCAACAAGGATGATGGGATCAAGTTCTGGTAGTAGTAGAAGAAGACATCCTTCAACCTCACCACAATCTCTTTACCCCAATGGATATTGAAGCTTTCAAGATGATTGAGTTAGCTCGCATTCAAAACAAGTATCTCACAAGTGAAAATATTTTGTTGAAGGAGCATATCATCGCACTCAAGGGCATTATCCGCAAATTGGAGGATCTCCTACGCTCGATGTGCGACTATCCATCATCACCAACACCCTCTTCACCAACAAAGAAGAACTGAGTATGGGTATGGGCACTCCCCTTGGCAACTGCCAAGTTTGGGGGAGTGCCCCGGTATCGTATCACCATCACACTTTTATCTTTACCGTTTTTTTCTTACTTCGACCCTTTTGGTAATATCTTGATCTAGTAGAATAAAGTTTTAGTATGATCTAGTTTTGAGTTTTGCTTTATGATCCTTCTATGTAATCGAGTCCGTGAGCTATATATAATAAGCATTAGTGTTGAGTCAAGGGCTTGATTATCTTACTATGATCTTGAGGGAATAAAATAAAATAGAAAGAGTAAAAAGAAATAAAGAGATCATATGGATCTTATGGAGAGTAATGACTTCACATATAAAGAGTATGATGAATAAAAGTTGTTGAGAGTTGACAAACATAGTTTTGGTCATCGTTGCAATTAATAGGAAGTAATAAAGAAAGAGAGGTCTTCACATATAAATATACTATCTTGGACATCTTTTATGATTGTGAGCACTCATTAAAATATGACATGCTAAAGAGTTAATGTTGGACAAGGAAGACAACGTAATTGGTTATGTTTTCCTACATCTGAAATAAATTATATTGTCATGGATTATCCAACATGTTGAGCTTGCCTTTCCCTCTCATGCTAGCCAAATTCTATGCACCAAGTAGAGATATTACTTGTGCTTCCAAATATCCTTAACCCAGTTTTGCCATGAGAGTCCACCATATCTACCTATGGATTGAGTAAGATCCTTGAAGTAAGTTGTCATCGTTGCAAGCAATAAAAATTGCTCTCTAAATATGTGTGATTTATTAGTGTGGAGAAAATAATCTTTATACGATCTTGTGATGTGGAAGAAATAAAAGCGACGTACTGTATAATAAAGGTCCAATCACAAGTGGCAATATAAAGTGACATTCTTTCGCATTAAGATTTTTTGCATACAACCATAAAGGCACATGACAACCTCTGCTTCCCTCTACGAAGGGCCTATCTATTGTTCTTGTCTTTTACTTCATGCAAGAGTCACAGTGATCTTCACCTTTCCTTTTTACATTTTATCCTTTGGCAAGGACAATGTGTTGGAAAGATCCAGATATATATAGCTAATTGGATGTGAGTTTTCATGAACTATTATTGTTGACATTACCCTTGAGGTAAAAAGTAGGGAGGCAAAACTATAAGCCCCTATCTTTCTCTGTGCCCGACTAAAACTTCATACCCATAAATATTACGTGAGTGTTAGCAATTGTGAAAGACTAAATGATGGTTGAGTATGTGGACTTGCTGAAAAGCTCTTATATTGACTCTTTCTGATGTTATGATAAATTGCAATTACTTCAATGACTGAGATTATAGTTTGTTGGTTCTCAATGAAGTTTCTGATTCATACTTGAAATTGTGATTGAATTGTTACTTTAGCATAAGAGATCATATGACAATATATGTATATGTTTCTGTTCTAAGAATGATCATGATGCCCTCATGTCCGTATTTTATTTTATCGACACCTCTATCTCTAAACATGTGGACATATTTTTTTATTTTGGCTTTCGCCTGAGGACAAGCGAGGTCTAAGCTTGGGGGAGTCGATACATCCATTTTGCATCATGCTTTTATATCGATATTTATTGCATTATGGGCTGTTATTACACATTTTGTCACAATACTTATGCCTATTCTCTCTTATTTTACAAGGTTTACATGAAGAGGGAGAATGCCGGCAGTTGGAATTCTGGGCTGAAAAAGGAGCAAATATTAGAGACCTATTCTGCACAACTCCAAAAGTCCTGAAACTTCACGGGAGCCCATTTCAGGATATATATAAAATATTGGGCGAAAGAAGTACCAGAGGGGGGCCACCCGCCGTCCACGAGGGTGGGGGGCGCGCCCTACCCCCTAGGCGTGCCTCCTTGCCTCGTGGCCCCCCTGGCAGCCCTCTGATGCCCATCTTTGGCTATATTGAGTCTTTCGCCGAGAAAAAATATGCAAGCTTTCGGGAAGAAACTCCGCCGCCACGAGGCGGAACCTTGGCGGAACCAATCTAGGGTTCCGACGGAGCTGTTCTGCCGGGGAAACTTCCCTCCGGGAGGGGGAAATCATCCCCAATGTCATCACCATCGATCCTCTCATCGGGAGAGGGTCAATCTCCATCAACATCTTCACCAGCACCATCTCATCTCAAACCCTAGTTCATCTCTTGTATCCAATCTTTGTCCCAAAGCCTCAGATTGGTACCTGTGGGTTGCTAGTAGTGTTGATTACTCTTTGTAGTTGATGCTAATTGGTTTATTCGGTGGAACATCATATGTTCAGATCCTTTATGCATATTAATACCCCTCTGATTATCAACATGAATATGATTTGTGAGTAGTTACGTTTGTTCCTAAGGACACGGGAGAAGTCTTGCTATAAGTAGTCATGTGAATTTGGTATTCGTTTGATATTTTGATGAGATGTATGTTGTCTTTCCTCTAGTGGTGTCATGTGAACGTCGACTACATGACACTTCACCATTGTTTGGGCCTAGAGGAAGGCATTGGGAAGTAATAAGTAGATGATGGGTTGCTAGAGTGACAGAAGCTTAAACCCTAGTTTATGCATTGCTTCGTAAGGGGATGATTTGGATCTATATGTTTCATGCTATGGTTAGGTTTACCTTAATACTTCTATTGTAGTTGCAGATGCTTGCAATAGGGGTTAATCATAAGTGGGATGCTTGTCCAAGGAAGGATAGTACCCAAGCACCGGTCCACCTACATATCAAATTATCAAAGTACCAAACGCGAATCATATGAACGTGATGAAAACTAGCTTGACAATAATTCCCATGTTTCCTCAGGAGCGCTTTCCTTTATATAAGAGTTTGTCTAGGCTTGTCCTTTGCTACAAAAAGTATTGGGCCATCTTGCTGCACCTTATTTACTTTTACTATTTGTCGGATGTGGGGTTCGGCAAACCCTTAAGGTTCGAACACTTGGGTGCGCGCGAAGTCTTTTCCTCCCACCGATCTACGCCCTAGCTCGCTAAGATCTCGCAGACGAACTCGACGAACTCGCAACACAGAAAGACACAAGATTTATACTGGTTCGGGCCACCGTTGTGGTGTAATGCCCTACTCCAGTGTGGTGGTAGTGGATTGCCTCTTGGGCTGATGATGAACAATACAAGGGGAAGAACAGCCTCCTTGTGTTGTGGTGTTCTTGTGCTTGGCTAACTTGTGTGGGTGAGTGCTGGATGAACTGCTCGATCAACTGCTCCCTTAAGTGCTCTATGCCCCTAGTGTGGTGGGTAGCTCTACTTATATAGGCCCTGGTCCTCTCCCCAAATATTAAGCAGGAAGGGAGCCAACAACGGCGGGAAAATTTGAAGGGGGACAACTAGTACAAGCCATCCTGACAAAGGTGGTCTCCGCCTGCGAAAGGCTCCTGTGGTGACGCCGTCTTGGGATCCACGATGACCTCCATCTTGCCGTCCTTCTGGTCTTGGTCTTGTTGCACCGATATGGCAACCTTTGCCTGATGCCTCGGTGCTCCTTGCCTGCGCTGGCCTCCTTAGCACCAAAGAGGAAACAAGGACGCTGCACGCGCTGGCACCCGCCTGGTGTCGATCGTCATGGCTCACGTCATGACAGCCTCGTGAGGTTCGCCTCGCCTTGATATCTCCGCTCCTCGTGAGCCTGCCCGACTAGGCCACTCTAGAGGGGGTCTCGTGTCATCTGCCTCGCGAGGCTTGGCCCCTCGCGAGGTTCTTGGATGCCTTGTTGATGAAGACGGGACGTACGGCCTGCTGGCTTAGCCACGCTGCGGGCCGCAGGCAGGCAAGTCTGGGGACCCCCGTTCCCAGAACGCTGACAGTATTTGTTACCCGTTACAAATTACCTTATCACAAAACTATCTGTTACCGATAATTTCAGTGCTTGCAGAGAATACCTTGCTGAAACCCGCTTATCATTTCCTTCTGCTCCTCGTTGAGTTCGACACTCTTACTTATCGAAAAGACTACGACAGATCCCCTACACTTGTGGGTCATCAATCGATTCTTGTAACCCCTATACTCGTTAAATACAATCAAGCAGAACGTAGGGTTTTACCTCCATTAAGAGGGCCCGAACCTGGGTAAACATCATGTCACCCTTGTCTCATGTTTCCTTCGATCCTCAAATGCACAATTCGGGACCCCCTACCCGAGATCGGCCGGTTTTGATGTCGACACCTACCTATTATGGCATTTCCATAGCCATTCCGAGATATATATGTTGGGTAACGTAGCATAAATTCAAAAATTTCTTACATGTCACCAATCTATCTATGGAGAAACCAGCAACGAGAGGAAGGAGAGTGCATCTACATACCCTTGTAGATCGCTAAGCGGAAGCGTTCAAGAGAACGGGGTTGAAGGAGTCGTACTCGTCGTGATCCAAATCACCGGATATCCTAGTGCCGAACGGACGGCACCTCCGCATTCAACACACGTACAGCCCGGTGACGTCTCCCATGCCTTGATCCAGCAAGGAGAGAGGGAGAGGTTGAGGAAGACTCCATCCAGCAGCAGCACAATGGCGTGGTGGCAGTGGAGGAGCATGGTGATCCAGCAGGGCTTCGCCAAGCACCGCGAGATATGAGGAGAAAGAGAGGGGTAGGGCTGCGCCAAGAAGGAGAGGAACTCGTGTGTCTTGGGCAGCCCAAACCTCAAGTATATATAGGGGGAGGGGAGGGGCTGCGCCCCACCTAGGGTTCCCTCCCTAGGGGTGGCGGCAGCCCCCAGATCCCATCTGGGTGGCGGCCAGGTGGAGGGGGAGAGGGAGGCGCACCAGGCATGGGCCCTAAGGCCCATCTACCCTTAGGGTTTGCCCCCCCCTCCTCCCCTTAGGCGCCTTGGGCCCTTGTGGGGGGGGGGGGGCGCACCAGCCCACCTGGGGCTGGTCCCCTCCCACACTTGGTCCATGCAGCCCTCCGGGGATTGTGGCCCCACTTGGTGGACCCCCGGGACCCTCCCGGTGGTCCCGGTACGTTACCGATAAACCCCGAAACCTTTCCGGCGACCAAAACATGACTTCCCATATATAAATCTTTACCTCCGGACCATTCCGGAACTCCTCGTGACGTCCGGGATCTCATCCGGGACTCCGAACAACATTCGGTAACCACGTATATCTATTCCCTATAACCCTAGCGTCATCGAACCTTAAGTGTGTAGACCCTACGGGTTCGGGAAACATGCAGACATGACCGAGACACCTCTCCGGTCAATAACCAACAGCGGGATCTGGATACCCATGTTGGCTCCCACATGTTCCACGATGATCTCATCGGATGAACCATGATGTCAAGGACATAATCAATCCCGTATACAATTCCCTTTGTCTAGCGGTACGATACTTGCCCGAGATTCGATCGTCGGTATCCCGATACCTTGTTCAATCTCGTTACCGGCAAGTCTCTTTACTCGTTCCGTAACACAACATCCCGTGATCAACTCCTTGATCACATTGTGCACATTATGATGTTGTCCTCCCGAGTGGGCCCAGAGATACCTCTCCGTAACATGGAGTGACAAATCCCAGTCTCGATTCGTGCCAACCCAACAGACACTTTCAGAGATACCCGTAGTGCACCTTTATAGCCACCCAGTTATGTTGTGACGTTTGGCACACCCAATGTATTCCTACAGTATCCGGGAGTTGCACAATCTCATGGTCTAAGGAAATGATACTTGACATTAGAAAAGCTTTAGCATGCGAACTACACAATCTTGTGCTATGCTTAGGATTGGGTCTTGTCCATCACATCATTATCCTAATGATGTGATCCCGTTATCAACGACATCCAATGTCCATGGTCAGGAAACCGCAACCATCTATTGATCAACGAGCTAGTCAACTAGAGGCTTACTAGGGACATGGTGTTGTCTATGTATCCACACATGTATCTGAGTTTCCTATCAATACAATTCTAGCATGGATAATAAACGATTATCATGAACAAGGAAATATAATAATAACCAATTTATTATTGCCTCTAGGGCATATTTCGAACAGTCTCCCACTTGCACTAGAGTCAATAATCCAGTTCACACCGATATGTGATTAACACTCAAGGTCACATCCCCATGTGACCAACACCCAAAGAGTTCTGGGTTTAATCATGTTATGCTTGTGAGAGAGGTTTCAGTCAACGGGTCTGCAACATTCAGATCTGTATGTACTTCGCAAATTTCTATGTCATCTTGTAGATGCAACTACTACACTACATTTGGAGCCATTTCAAATAACTGTTCTACTTGGAGCTATTCTAAATTGTTGCTCCATTATACGTATCCGGTATCTCTACTTAGAGCTATCCGGATAGGTGTTAAGCTTGCATCGATGTAACTCTTTACGTCGAACTCTTTATCACCTCCATAACCGAGAAACATATCCTTATTCCTCTAAGGATAATTTAGACCGCTATCTGGTGATCTACTCCTAGATTACCTTTGTACCCTCTTGCTAGATATGTGGCAAGGCACACATCAGGTGCGGTACTCAGCATGGCATACCGTATAGAGCCTATGACAAAAGCATAGGGGACGACCTTCGTCCTTCCTCTTTCTTCTGCCGCGGTCGAGCTTTAAGTCTTAACTTCATACCTTACAACTCAGGAAAGAACTCCTTTGACTGATCCATCTTGAACACCTTCAAGATCATGTCAAGGTATGTGCTCATTTGAAAGTACCATTAAGCGTTTTGATCTATCCTTATAGATCTTGATGCTCAATGTTCAAGTAGCTTAATCCAGGCTTTCCATTGAAAAACACTTTCAAATAACCCTATATGCTTTCCAGAAATCCTACGTCATTTCTGATCAACAATATGTCAACAACATATATTCATCAGAAATTCTATAGTGCTCCCACTCACTTCTTTGGAAATACAAGTTTCTCATAAACTTTGTATACACCCAAAATCTTTGATCATCTCATCAAAGCATACATTCCAACTGCGAGATGCTTACTCCAGTCCTTAGAAGGATTGCTGGAGCTTTGCATACTTATTAGCATCTTTCAGGATTGACAAAACCTTCTGGTTGTATCACATACAACCTTTCCTCAAGAAAATCGTCGAGGAAACAATGTTTGACATCCTATCTGCAAGATTTCATAAATAAAGCTAATATAATTCCAACAGACTCTTAGCATAGCTACGAGTGAGAAAGTCTCATCGTAGTCAACTCCTTGAACTTGTCGGAAAACATCTTAACGACAAGTCGAGCTTTCTTAATGGTGACATTTACCATCATTGTCTGTCTTCCTTTTAAAAAACCATCTGTACTCAACAGCCTTACGACCATCGAGCCGTTCTGCCAAAGTCTACACTTTGTTTTCATACATGGATCCTCTCTCGGATTTTATGGCCTCGAGCCATTTATCGGAATCCGGGCCCACCATCGCTTCTCCATAGCTCGTAGGTTCATTGTTGTATAGCAACATGACTTCCAAGATAGGATTACGTACCACTCTGAAGTAGTACGCATCCTTGTCATCCTACGAGGTTTGGGAGTGACTTGATCCAAAGTCTCATGATAAATATCATAAGCTTCCACTTCAATTGGTGTAGGTGCCACAGGAACAACTCTTTGTGCCCTGCTATACACTAGTTGAAGTGATGGTTCAATAACCTCATCAAGTCTCCACCATCCTCCCACTCAATTCCTTCGAGAGAAACTTTTCCTCGAGAAAGGACCAGATTCTAGAAACAATCCCTTATTGCTTTCGGATCTGAGACAGGAGGTATACCCAACTATTTTGGGTGTCCTATGAAGATGCATTTATTCGCTTTGGGTTCGAGCTTATCAGCCTGAAACTTTTTCACATAAGCGTCGCGGCCCCAAACTTTTAAGAAATGACAGCTTAGGTTTCTCTAAACCATAGTTCATACGGTGTCATCTCATCGGAATTACGTGGTGCCCTATTTAAAGTGAATGTGGTTGTCTCTAATGCATAACCCATAAACTATCGTGGTAATTCGATAAGAGACATCATGGTATGCATCATATCCAATAGGGTGCAGTTATGATGTTCGGACACACCATCACACTATGGTGTTCCAGGCTGTATTAGTTGTGAATCAATTTCCACAATATCTTAATTCTGTGCCAAACTCGTAATTCAGATATTCATCTCTATGATCATATCATAGATATTTTATCCTCTTGTCACGACGATCTTTCAACTTCACCTTGAAATTACTTGAACCTTTCAATAATTCAGACTCGTGATTCATCAAGTAAATATACTCAACATCTACTCAAATCATTTGTGAAGTAAGAACATAACGATATCCACTACACGCCTCAGCACTCATTGGACTGCACACATCAAAATGTATTACTTCCAACAAGTTGCTTTCTAGTTCCATTTTACTGAAAACGAGGCTTTCTATCATCTTGCCCATGTGGTATGATTTGCATGTATTAGGTGATTCAAAATCAAGTGAGTCCAAATGGTCCATTTGCATGGAGTTTCTTCATGCATATACACCAATAGACATGGTTCGCATGTCTCAAACTTTTCAAAACGAGTGAGCCCAAAGATCCATCAACATGGAGCTTCTTCATGCGTTTTATACCGATATGACTTACGTGGTAGTGCCACAAGTAGGTGGTACTATCATTACTATATTATATCTTTTGGCATGAACATGTGTATCACTATGATCGAGAATCAATAAACCATTCATTTTAGGTGCAAGACCATTGAAGGTATTATTCAAATAAACAGAGTAACCATTATTCTCCTTAAATGAATAACCGTATTGGGATAGACATAATCCAATCATGTCTATGCTCAACGCAAACACCAATCTCGATGGTAGAGGGAGCGTGCGATGCTTGATCACATCAAGCTTGGAAAAACTTCCAACACATATTGCCAGCTCACCTTTAGCTAGTCTCCGTTTACTCCGCAGCCTTTTATTTCGAGTTTACTAACATTTAGCAACCGAACCGGTATCTAATACCATGGTGCTACTAGGAGTACTAGTAAAGTACACATTAACACAATGTATATCCAATATACTTCTATCGACCTTGCCAGCCTTCTCATCTACCAAGTATCTAGGGTGATTCTGCTCCAGTGGCTGTTCCCCTTATTACAGAAGCACTTAGTCTCGGGTTTGGGTTCAACCTTGGGTTTCTTCACTAGAGAAGCAGCTGATTTGCCGTTTCATGAAGTATCCCTTCTTGACCTTGCCCTTCTTGAAACTAGTGGTTTCACCAACCATCAACAATTGATGCTCCTTCTTGATTTCTACTTTTGTGGTGTCAAACATCGCAAATATCTCAAGGATCATCATATATGTCCCTGATATATTATAGTTCATCACGAAGCTCTAGCATCTTGGTGGTAATGACTTCGGAGAAATATCATTATCTCATCTGGAAGATCAACTCCCACTCAATTCAAATGATTGTTGTACTTAGACAATCTGAGCACAAGCTCAACAATTGAGCTTTTCTCCCTTAGTTTGCAGGCTAAGAAGATCGTCGGAGGTCTTATACCTCTTGACGTTGGCACGAGCCTGAAATCCCAATTTCAGCCCTCGAAACATCTCATATGTTTCGCGACGTTTCAAAACGTCTTCGGTACCTCAACTCTAAACCGTTTAACTGAACTATCACGTAGTTATCAAAATGTGTATGTCAGATGTTCGCAACATCCACAGACGACGTTCGAGGTTCAGCACACTGAGCGGTGCATTAAGGACATAAGCCTTCTATGAAGCAATGAGGACAATCCTCAGTTTATGGACCTAGTCCGCATAATTGCTACTATCAACTTTCAACTAAATTTTCTCTAGGAACATATCTAAACAGTAGAACTAAAGCACGAGCCACGACATAATTTGCGAAGACCTTTTGACTATGTTTAGGATAATTAAGTTCATCTTATGAACTCCCACTCAGATAGACATCCCTCTAGTCATCTAAGTGATTACATGATCCGAGTCAACTAGGCCGTGTCCGATCATCACGTGAGACGGACTACTCAACATCGGTGAACATCTTCATGTTGATCGTATCTACCATACGACTCATGCTCGACCTTTCGGTATCTTGTGTTCCGAGGCCATGTCTGTACATGCTAGGCTCGTCAAGTCAACCTAAGTGTTTTGCATGTGTTCTAAGGCCATGTCTGTACATGCTAGGCTCGTCAACACCCGTTGTATTCAAACGTAAGAATCTATCACACCCGATCATCACGTGGTGCTTTGAAACGATGAACTTTCGCAACGGTGCACAGTTAGGGGGAACACTTTCTTGAAATTTTAATGAGGGATCATCTTATTTACTACCGTTGTTCTAAGCAAATAAGATGCATAAACATGATAAACATCACATGCAATCAAATAGTGACATGATATGGCCATCATCACTTTGCTCCTCTTGATCTCCATCTTCGGGGCTCCATGATCATCATTGTCACCGGCATGACACCATGATCTCTATCATCGTGTCTTCATGAAGTTGTCTCGCCAACTATTACTTCTACTACTACAGCTAACGGTTAGCAATAAAGTAAAGTAATTACATGACGTTTACGTTGACACGCAGGTCATAAATAAATTAAGACAACTCCTATGGCTCCCGCCGGTTGTCATACTCATCGACATGCAAGTCATGATTCCTATTACAAGAACATGATCAATCTCATACATCACATATATCATTCATCACATCCTTTTGGCCATATCACATCACATGGCATACCCTGCAAAAACAAGTTAGACATCCTCTAATTGTTGTTTGCTTGTTTTACGTGGCTGCTATGGGTTTCTAGCAAGAACGTTTCTTACCTACGCAAAACCACAACGTGATATGCCAATTGCTATTTACCCTTCATAAGGACCCTTTTCATCGAATCCGTTTCGACTAAAGTGGGAGAGACTGGCACCCGCTAGCCACCTTATGCAACTAGTGCATGTCAGTCGGTGGAACCTGTCTCACGTAAGAGTACGTGTAAGGTCGGTCCGGGCCGCTTCATCCCACAATACCGTCGAAACAAGATTGGACTAGTAACGGTAAGCATATTGAACAAAATCAACACCCACAACTACTTTGTGTTCTACTCGTGCATAGAATCTACGCAATAGACCTAGCTCTGATGCCACTGTTGGGTAACGTAGCATAAATTCAAAATTTTCTTACGTGTCACCAAGATCTATCTATGGAGAAACCAGCAACGAGGGGAAGGAGAGTGCATCTACATACCCTTGTAGATCGCTAAGCGAAAGCGTTCAAGAGAACGGGGTTGAAGGAGTCGTACTCGTCGTGATCCAAATCACCGGAGATCCTAGTGCCGAACGGACGGCACCTCCGCGTTCAACACACGTCCAGCCCGGTGACGTCTCCCATGCCTTGATCCAGCAAGGAGAGAGGGAGAGGTTGAGGAAGACTCCATCCAGCAGCAGCACAACAGCGTGGTGGTGGTGGAGGAGCATGGTGATCCAGCAGGGCTTCGCCAAGCACCGCGAGATATGAGGAGAAAGAGAGGGGTAGGGCTGCGCCAAGAAGGAGAGGAACTCGTGTGTCTTGGGCAGCCCAAACCTCAAGTATATATAGGGGGAGGGGAGGGGGTGCGCCCCCACCTAGGGTTCCCTCCCTAGGGGTGGCGGCAGCCCCCAGATCCCATCTGGGTGGCGGCCAGGTGGAGGGGGAGAGGGAGGCGCACCAGGCATGGGCCCTAAGGCCCATCTACCCTTAGGGTTTGCCCCCCCTCCCCTTAGGCGCCTTGGGCCCTTGTGGGGGGGGGGGCGCACCAGCCCACCTGGGGCTGGTCCCCTCCCACACTTGGCCCATGCAGCCCTCCGGGGATTGTGGCCCCACTTGGTGGACCCCCGGGACCCTCCCGGTGGTCCCGGTACGTTACCGATAAACCCCGAAACCTTTCCGGCGACCAAAACATGACTTCCCATATATAAATCTTTACCTCCGGACCATTCCGGAACTCCTCGTGACGTCGGGGATATCATCCGGGACTCCGAACAACATTTGGTAACCACGTATATCTATTCCCTATAACCCTAGCGTCATCGAACCTTAAGTGTGTAGACCCTACGGGTTCGGGAAACATGCAGACATGACCGAGACACCTCTCCGGTCAATAACCAACAGCGGGATCTGGATACCCATGTTGGCTCCCACATGTTCCACGATGATCTCATCGGATGAACCACGATGTCAAGGACATAATCAATCCCGTATACAATTCCCTTTGTCTAGCGGTACGATACTTGCCCGAGATTCGATCGTCGGTATCCCGATACCTTGTTCAATCTCGTTACTAGCAAGTCTCTTTACTCGTTCCGTAACACATCATCCCGTGATCAACTCCTTGATCACATTGTGCACATTATGATGATGTTCTCCCGAGTGGGCCCAGAGATACCTCTCCGTCACACGGAGTGACAAATCCCAGTCTCGATTCATGCCAACCCAACAGACACTTTCAGAGATACCCGTAGTGCACTTTTATAGCCACCCAGTTACGTTGTGACGTTTGGCACACCCAAAGTATTCCTACGGTATCCGGGAGTTGCACAATCTCATGGTCTAAGGAAATGATACTTGACATTAGAAAAGCTTTAGCATGCGAACTACACGATCTTGTGCTATGCTTAGGATTGGGTCTTGTCCATCACATCATTCTCCTAATGATGTGATCCCGTTATCAACGACATCCAATGTCCATGGTCAGGAAACCGCAACCATCTATTGATCAACGAGCTAGTCAACTAGAGGCTTACTAGGGACATGGTGTTGTCTATGTATCCACACATGTATCTGAGTTTCCTATCAATACAATTCTAGCATGGATAATAAACAATTATCATGAACAAGGAAATATAATAATAACCAATTTATTATTGCCTCTAGGGCATATTTCCAACAATATCACCATGCAACTTCCACCATTACCATTCACATGGCTTGAGCATTCATTTCCATATTGCTTTGCATGATCATATAGAGTTGACAAGATATTTTGTGGCAAAGCCACCACTCATCATTGTTATACGTGCTACGCTAGATCATTGCACATCTTGGTACACTGCCAGAGGAGTTCATATGTAGTCATATCATTTAGTTTATTGGAAAGTTGAAGTGTGATGATCATCATTATTAGAGCATTGTCCCCATGAGGAAAAGAATGGTGGAGACTAATGAGTCCTCAAAATAGTTGGGATGAGATCCATGAGATTTTTCTTAAAAAATGAGATAAAGAGAGAGAGAGAAGGGTCCATGATACAATTCTATTACCACACTTGTGCTTCAAAATAGCACCATGTTCTTCATATAGAGAGTCTCCATGATTTGTCACTTTCATATACTAGTGGGAATTTTTACATTATAGAACTTGGCTTGTTTATTCTGATGGCAAGTTTACTCAAATGCTCGAGGTCCTCATGAGCAAGCAAGCTCGATGCACACCCACTTAGTTTCATATAGAGAGCTTTCATACACTTATAGCTCTAGTGCATCCGTTGCATGGCAATCCCTACTCCTCGCATTAATATATATTGTAAGGCCTCTTCATTGCCTAACGATCCACCTAGTTGATGCGATACTTTCTTATACTTTTTGTCTTCCCTTATAAACTCCAATCATCATTCTCTTTGCCATCCAAAGTGATAAGTTCATGGCTCACGCTCATGTATTGAGTGAAATTGAAAAAGCTGAAGCAAGAAAATGTATGATACAATTGCTTGGTTTATTAAAGACTTCTCTAAAATTTATAGGCCTCTTACTAATCTTTTACAAAAGGATGTTCCATTTGTTTTTCATGATGATTGTCTAGAAGACTTTGAAACACTTAAGAAAGCCTTAACTTCTGCACCTATTGTTCAGCCACCTGATTGGAACTTGCCTTTTGAAATTACGTGTGATGCTAGTGATTATGTTGTTGGTGTTGTTCTAGGAAAAAGAGTTGATAAGAAATAAATTGTTATCCATTATGCTGGAAAAACTCTAGACGGTGCCCAAAGAAATTATTCTACCGCTGAAAAAGAATTTTGGTAGTTGTGTTTGCTTGTGATAAATTCAGATCTTACATTGTTGACTGCAAAGTAATTGTTCACACCCATCATGGTGCTATAAAATATCTTATGGAAAATAAAGATGCTAAACTAGACTCATTAGTGGGTTCTCTTGATATAAGAATTTGACTTACATATCACTGGTAGGAAAGGAGTAGAGAACCCCGTAGCTGATAACTTGTCTAGGTTAGAAAATATTCTTGATGACCCACTACCTATTGATGATAGCTTCCCCGATGAACAATTAGCTGTAGTAAATGCTTCTCATAATACTCCTTGGTATGCAAACTATGCTAGTTATATCGTTGCTAAATTTATACCACCTAGTTTCACATACCAACAAAAGAAAAAAAATTCTTCTATGACTTAAGACATTACTTTTGGGATGACTCACATCTTTATAAAGAAGGAGTAGATGGTATTACTAGACATTGTGTAACTGAGCATGAATAGGAACAAATCATAAGGTATTACAATCTGGTTTTTATTGGCCTACTCTTTTTAAGGATGCCCGTAAGTTTGTCTTGTCTTGCGATGAATGTCAAAGGATTGACAATATTGGCAAGTGTCGTGGTTTTGTCACAGCAGATGTCCTAGTGAAAGGACTTAGTCATGGAGCCATCACGATGGGTTAGCTTAAAGGGTTAAAGCGGACAAGGGACGCAAGGAATTATACTGGTTCAGCCCCTTACGATGAAGGTAAAAGCCTACTCCAATTGTGATGGAATTGCTAGGGTTTCGATGACCAGGGAGCAAATCCGCTTTGCCTGGTTCTTGAGTTATTGTTTGTTGTCCCTAAACCGCCGCCGGGTCGTCCCTTTATATACACAGGTTGACGCCCGGCGGTTTACAGAATCCCGAGGCCGGCTCATAAACGTGCCTGGCTCAGTTTCTACCTTTCCTTGCCTTATAACATAAGTTACATATCATATGGAGGTTTCTATCTACGGGCCCTAATCCGCCTTTGGGCCATGGGCCTTCGTGTTTAGATCTTCTCTGTAAAGCGACATACTTCTTGTCTTCATGGGCTTCAAACATGACTAACTCATTGTGGGCATAACCCAGCCCCTCATTGCCGGTTTATACTTAGTAGTAATATCCCCAACATTAGGCCCCAGATTGATTTGAACTTGTTCATGCCAATCTTCAACACTTAGAAAAATTCCTCCTTCAGCACCTCCGCATAAATCTTGTAAACTGCCATGACGTCATCTTCCAGGTTTGTAATAAACCGCCATGACGTCACCTGTTATTAAAAATTGGATATATCTCACCTTCATTAATGAGCCTCCGACAATCAAGGCGACAAATCTGTCACATATCCAACTTTTGGGCTCCTTGATTTTCGCGCTTGTCACTTATCCCTTCTCCTTATAAATAAGATTGGGGGGTCCTTTTCATTTCCCCCTCTTGCCTCATTGCTTCTTCTTCCTTGCGCCGACCCGACCCTCACGCGCAGCCTCGTCGTCAAGCTCTGCCCTCGTCTTCATCCTCCGGCCGCTGCATCATCCTGAATGTTCGAGAGAAACGTGGCGCGCCTCCTCTGCTTCGACAGCTTCGGTGAGTTCCTATTCTTTTCCTCTGTAGATCCACTAGGGTTCTCGCGAGTTCATAGAAGCTTCATGGTGTTCTACCCTTGTTCTTCATTAGATCCTATATGACAGCCTTCAAACTTGATGTACTTCCATGCGGTAGCAATGACAATCCCTATTTTGCCTATCACACCATGCCTTTTGTGTATAAAAACCGATCTAGAACTTCACGAACTGCTCAAGCACCAACTTTTAGGTCTAAATCTTTTCCTTTTCTTGACATGTGGTAGATCCAAAATTCCAATGTGAAACTGTGAAACTTGTTTTTCCTCACTTAGTCATCCTTTTTGCTTCAGATCTGTACTTTCATTGTCTGCGTAGGCGGTTTATCCTTCAGAAAATAATCTGTCATATACCATTAGTCCCCTTGTAAACCGCCAACCGCTTTATCATTTATAATAGCATCAACCTCCGGTTTAACAATCTTGCCTGCTTGAATACCTTTCCCTTAACCTGCTATGCTTTATGCTTGTCTATCATAAACTTTAAATCGGCATTGATCTTTTTTCAGCTTTTCATTTGAAATGGCCAAACAATTTTATGCTTGTAACTGGGTCCCTTCCCGGGTTACTGAAGAGCAATTAGATGGATGCATCAGAACTGGCGCTATACCAAAACAAAGTGAAATCCGCTGGCGAGTTCCTGGTCCAGAAAATCCTCCTACCCCCAAAGACGGCGAGGTGGTGGTATTTATTGATCATATGAGCCGTGGTTTTAAACCGCCCGGATCCAAGTTTTTTCGTGATGTGCTTGCTAGCTTCTAGATCCACCCTCAAGATATTGGACCTAACTCTGTGTCCAATATTTGCCACTTTCAAGTGTTTTGTGAGGCCTATCTGCAAGAGGAGCCGACTGTTGAACTGTTCAGGGATTTTTTTACTTGAACCGTTGTACTGAATTTGTAGACGGGCCCAACACTGAACTTGGCGGCGTTTCCATTCAGAAAAGGAAGGACATCAGCTTTCCTCACGCCAAACTTCATAGTCATCCTAAAGACTAGAACGAGACTTGGTTCTACTGTAAGGATACTTCCCCTGATGACGAGAACCCTCTGCAGGGTTATCGTGCTCACTGGCTTACCAACACACATCCATTTCCGCAATGGTTGTCTTCCAAGGAACGGGCCACATATGCGCCACAACTCGCCAAGCTCAGAGATTTTGTGGCTAATGGTTTGACAGGAGTCGATTTTGCTTGTTGCTGGATATCTTGGAGTATCTTACTGTTAAGACGTCGCCCCGGTTTAATGTGTGAGTACACAGGGGACTTAAAAGATCCTCAACGACATATTGATATTCAGTTAACAGAGGCTTAAGTTACCGAGTCTGTTAAGAAAATATTGAATGAATCGGAGGCCGTCTGCAGCAAGACCGGGTTAAGTTCTTTCTGTGTTTCCAACAAACCGCCAACTGTAAGAATCATATAACCTTTTGTTTTGTCTTGATCCCTTTGAATATTCTTTCAAAATTTTGTCCCTCTTTGATAGGGTGATGATCCATTCTGGAAGAGGAAACCACAGGATAAACCGGCCAAGACACCTCGCCCCAAGACCAAGGTTACTAAAAGAGCTGCTGAAAGTGCAACTATCCCTAGGTGGTTTTGGTAATTCCTAACAACATATAGCTCATTGAGCTAATGCTATTTCAAGATTAATATTTCAGGAAAGCTCAATGATTGGCATGGCATGGATGAGAAAAGTGGACCCCTCAAAATGCTAAGGACAAAAGGATTGGCTCAAGCTCAAAGCTCAAGACTCTACATTTTCTATTTTAGTGATCCAAGATCACATTGAGTCTATAGGAAAAGCCAATACTATAAAGGAGGGATGAGGTGTTGCTTAATGAGGCTCTTTCTCAAAATGCTTAGTGATATGCTCCAAAGCCCTCAACTACTTTCTCACATCCACATATGACCTAAACCAAAAGTCAAACTCGGCCCCACTAATTCTTTCTATCCGGCGCCACCGAGTTCAGATGTCATAGCCACTGCCACAAACCCTAGGCAAATCGGTCTCACCGATAGGGATCTCGGTCTCACTGAGATGGGATTGTAATCTCTCTGTTTCCCTTCGTAACGTTTCGGTCCCACCGAGATGAGTGATCGGTCCCACCGAGATGAGTGATCGGTCCCACCGAGATTGCAATGTAAACTCTCTGTTTCCCTTTCGTAACATTTCAGTCTCACCGAAATGAGCGAATCGGTCCCACCGAGTTTACCTGACCAACTCTCTGGTTAGCTTATTACCAAAATCGGTCTCACCGAGTTTGTGTAATCGGTCTCACCGAGATTACGTTATTCCCTAACCCTAACCATATCGGTCCTACCGAGTTGCATGTCGGTCCCACCGAAAATCCTAACGGTCGCTAGATTTGCTGAATCGGTCCGACCGAGTTTATCAATTCGGTCCCACCGAGATTGGCAAGTTGTGTGTAATGGTTAGATTTTGTGTGGAGGCTATATATACCCCTCCACCTCCTCTTCATTCGTAGAGAGAGCCATCAGAACGAACCTACACTTCCAACTTACCTTTTCTGAGAGAGAACCACCTACACTTGTGTTGAGGCCAAGATATTCCATTCTTACCATATGAATCTTGATCTCTAGCCTTCCCAAGTTGCTTTCCACTCAAATCTTCTTTCCACCAAATTCATATCCTGTGAGAGAGAGTTGAGTGTTGGGGAGACTATCATTTGAAGCACAAGAGCAAGGAGTTCATCATCAACACACCATTTGTTACTTATTGGAGAGTGGTGTCTCCTAGATTGGCTAGGTGTCACTTGGGAGCCTCCAACAAGATTGTGGAGTTGAACCAAGGAGTTTGTAAGGGCAAGGAGATCGCCTACTTCGTGAAGATATACCCTAGTGAGGCAAGTCCTTCGTGGGCGACGACCATGGTGGGATAGACAAGGTTGCTTCTTCATGGACCCTTCGTGGGTGGAGCCCTCCGTGGACTCACACAGTCATTACCCTTCGTGGGTTGAAGTCTCCATCAACGTGGATGTATGATAGCACCACCTATCAGAACCACAACAAAAATATCCGTGTCTCCTATTGTGTTTGAATCCTCCAAACCCTTCCCTTTACATTCTTGCAAGTTGCATGCTTTACTTTCCGCTGCTCATATACTCTTTGCATGCTTGCTTGAATTGTGTTAAGATTGCTTAACTTGTCCAAAGTTGCTAAAATCTGCCAAGAACTAAAATTGGGAAGAGGATAAGTTTATTCGGTCAAGTAGTCTAATCACCCCCCCTCTAGACATACTTTCGATCCTAGAGCTCCCAAGAAGAAAACTGCTGAACCCTCTGAACCAAACGTTGATGATGATCCAGATAATCCAGACTCAGAGGTAGAATTGACTCTCTTGGTTCGTTTTTCATGCACCTCATTGACAATGATTATTATTAGGATGACGCTGAAGGTAGCCAAGCCGATGACGCAGAGGTAATTATCCTTTCCTCCGGTTCAGACCCTCTGCCAACACAAGAAATCCGTCAAGCAATCCGAAAAGTAAGATTTTCTCACCCCTAGCTCACTTGGGCCCACACTTTCTTTTGAAGAAGTAGCAACACGAAG
The DNA here is from genome assembly GCF_018294505.1 of Triticum aestivum. NCBI lineage: Eukaryota > Viridiplantae > Streptophyta > Magnoliopsida > Poales > Poaceae > Triticum > Triticum aestivum. The sequence goes on from NC_057803.1 coordinate 469,879,171, forward strand.
CTCGCCGCACAACCCGGCACAGTGGCCAAGTAGTCACTTCAGCCGGTTTACCGAACACTCCGGTTCGGAAACGTCAATATGAGGTCTCACACACTTCCAATCCTTCTTATCCCAAGGCAGGTTATTTCCGACAACCTCTTAATCTGTCCGATTCAAATTATCAGGGAGTGCCTCATTCATCATCTGGCGAATCAACGGCCACACAACTCCCTCCTCTTAAGACTGTTCCTGGGTAAACACATTAACCTTTAATCTTTGACGCTTTATACTTGCATTTTATACTAACCTTTATATTTTCCCCTTTCAGAGCCAAGGCCAGACCCAGCAAGAAAGCTTGGGTAAACAAACCGTCTGATGTCAATGTGGTTATTGAACCGGAAAGAAATCCAGAACCGGAAGGAACAAATGCTGACGCCATGCTTGATGATCCGCCACCTCCAAATCATGACTTTGTTGTTAAACAGGTAGAAGTTGTTGCAACAGGCCATGCTGATACACCGACAAGCCCGGTCCGAACTGATGATAAACCGCCAAGTCCAGCTAAGGCTGCTAATAAATCGTCAACTCCAGTAAAGGCTGTTGGTGACAAGCAAGATGATATTATAATTACTGGCGTTGGCCACACCACCCCTGGCAATCCTGTTGCGTTATCAAAGCATAGTGCCAAGGAGGAACTTTCTGCTATGGGCAAAGGCAAGTGGAGCACAGACTTGTCAAGCTACGCCCACCTTTACGCCCAAGAACTTCATTCTGTTTTTTTAAAACCGTCTGTACACAAACCGCGACTACGAAGCCGGTTTAGTGAATCTGATGAAGGAGCGATACGAGGTAACTACATAACTATTTCACTCTTATGTCCAATTTCAAGTACCAACTCCAGTAGCCCCCAAGGGTCGATTTATGATGTCAATCTAAACTGGGACTTTGTAATATCTCAACTCTGCATGCTTATCCTCCAAGGGCCGGTTTACCTTTCCAAGCTGAACCGGTACTTTGACCAATGCTACTTTGGGCAAATGTACATTAGCCCCCAAGTGCCAAGAATAATACTTGTCTTGTACTTGGGACTTGTAATTTTTTTTTCTGATAATCCAGCAAATAGGCATTAGCCCCCTTGTGCCAAGTGTATAACTTGTTATGTGCTTGGTACTTCAAATATGTACTGCCGACTCATGATATGTCTGTCTCGTGTAGGCTGAGCTGAGCAAAATGGAAGCCCAAACGGCTGATCTTCAAGAAAATATCAAATCCCAGCAAGCAGAAACCTCCAAAGCCAAAGAGGAACTGACCAGTGCCTTAGCAGCCATGGAGTAGCTGAAGGAAACTTTTAAGAATGAACGGGCGGATTGGGGCATAGAGAAAACCGCATTGCAAAAGAGAGCTGAAGACGCAGAAGCAGCCCGACTCCGTTTTCCTTCCATATGCTTGTTTCGCAAGATAAAAATTATTTATATATACTCTCGGACGATTTTACCATCGTATCATGGAGAAGTCCTTTGTTCTTGTTTCATGCTGTTTTTCAGACAGACCTAGATCGCCATGGCCGCACTAAGCTCCTCCAAGGACAAGTTCTTCGAGAGGGTTATCAATCCCTACTTGTCGGAGGTGATGAAGCACCCTCAAGCCATTGAGATGCATGAGGGGGTGCTCCACATCCAGGATGTTCAAGGGACCAAGAAGACGGGAACCATGGAGGCCAGGCTCGAGGTGGTGGAGCAAGAAATCTTCAAGTGCCAAGGGATGGTGGAGCGTAGACTCAGTGCCAATCACCTCATGATCACGGAATTCACCTGTGATCACAAGGTGGATGGCCGGTCTATGAAGGACATCATCTTCACCTTCAAGGAGCAAATCAATTTTCTGCAAAGCCAAATCTATGATCTTGAAAATCAAGTTTTTGAGTATGAGGCAAGATTTAAAGGTATGAGTTTAGCTACCAGTTGCAGGACTCCGGAGACTCGTGCATCCTCTTATGATGGTGAGCCCCTGCCATGGAAATCAGAGGATAAGTTTCCTACTACCTCATCACCACCACCATCATCTTCATCACCGAAGGAGACTTGAGTACACGGGTATGGGCACTCCCCTTGGCTTGTGCCAAGCTTGGGGGAGATGCCCCAGTATCACACCACCATCACTTTTATTACCTTTACCTATCTTAGTTCGATCCTTAGCTATTTCGTGACTTAGCTGAATAAAAGTTTAGTATGATCTATTTTCGAGTGCTAGTTTCGTGATATATCTATCTATGTAATAGAGTGAGAGTTATATAATGAAGTTTAGTTTGAGTGTTTGCTTCTTTACTTTCATGTTTCAATCAAAATAAAAGAAAATAATGAAAAAGATCATATGTTAATCTTATGGTAAGTAATGACATCACATAAGGAAAAGTATAAGTGGTAAAATTTGTTGAAGGTTGACAAACATAACATTGGTCAATGATGCAATTCATGAAAGAATTAATAAGGGAAGAGAATATTCATATGCGAATACATTATCATGGACATATTTTGTGATTGTGAGCCCCCACTAAATATTTTATGCCAAACTGTTGATGTTAGACAAGGAAGACAACATAATGATTTATGTTTGCTCATATTCACATAGAAGTTATATTGTCATAGATCCTTCGACATGTGGTGCTTGCTCAATGTCTTTGCTAGCCAAAATTCCGCACTAAGTAGAGATACTAGTTGTGCATCCAAAAACCTCAAACCCAAACTCATGTTTTGAGAATCAACCATACCTACCTATGGATTGAGAAAGATCCTTCAAGTAAGTTGTCATTGGTGCAAAAAGGCAATAAAATTTGCTTCTAAATGTGTTTGATCCTTTAGTGTAAGAGAAATTAAGAATTGTACGAACTTGTGATGGCAAAGTAATAAAAACGACAGTCTGCATAATAAAGGTAGTTATCTTAAGGGGTAATATATTTGCATAAGAGAATGTGCATACAAAACCAAAAAAGCGCATGACAACCTCTTCTTCCCTCTACGAAGGGCCTATATTTTACTTTTATGTATTTACTTTTTATGCAAGAGTCAAAGTATTTTCCCCTATTCCTTTTTATTTTATCTTTGGCAAACATCATGTGGTGGGGAAAGATTTAGGCACATATACCCAGCTGGATATGAGTGAGCATGAGTTATTATTGTTGACATCACCCTTGAGGTGAATAAGTTGAGAGGCGAAACTATAAGCCCCTATCTTTCTATGTGTCTGGCTAAAACTTTTTGCTCATATATATGTTGTGAGTCTTAGCAATCATAGAAGACTAAATGATGGTTGAGTATGTGGACTTGCGAAAAGGCTCCGATACGAGACCCTTCCTGAAAATATGATGAATTGTATTGCAAAGTTGACTAAGAACATAGTTTGTTGGTTTTCAATAAAGTTTATGCCTTTTACTTTGATGTGGTGATGAATTGTTACTTGTTCATGAGAAGTTATATGATAAAGTTCTATGATAAAGTTTGTTGCTGTTATAATAATAAGCACGATGCTACTATGTTTGTATTTTGTTTTTATCGACACCTCTCTCTCTCTCTCTAAAGATGTGGACATGCTTTTTGATATCGGCTTTCGCTTGATGACAAGCGAGGTCCAAGCTTGGGGGATTTGATACGTCCATTTTGCATAATGTTTTCCTACTGATATTTATAATGTTTTTATGCATAACAACACTTCATGGAGTAATTCTAATGCCTTTTCTCTCATAATATGCAAGGTTTACACAAAAGAGGGGGAATACCGGCAGCTGGAATTCTGGTCTTCAATGTCAGAGATACCTATTCTCCACATCTCCAAATGAGCTGAAATTTTATGGAGAATTATTTTGGGAATATATAATAAATATTGGAGAAAAGAACTACAAGAGGGGGGCAGCCAAGTGCCCACAAGACACCAGGGCGCGTTGATGTCTGCTAGAACTACGTCGGTATTTCCCAAAGAGGAAGGGATGATGTAGCACAACAATGGTAGGTATTTCCCTCAGTGTTGAGACCAAGGTTATCGAACCAGTAGGAGAACCAAGCAACACTATGTAAACAAGACCTGCACACAAATAACAAATACTCGCAACCCGATGTGTTAAAGGGGTTGTCAATCCCTTTCGGGCAACGGCGGCAGAAATTGGTAAATAGACATGATAAAAATATGATAGATAGGATAAATAGACCTCGGATAAAATAAATTGCAGCAAGGTATTTTTGGTTTAATAGATCTGAAAATAAAAGCAATAGTAAAATAGATCGCAAAGGCAAATATATTAAGGAAGAGACCCGGGGGTCGTAGGTTTCACTAGTGGCTTCTCTCGAGAAAAATAGCAAATGGTGGGTGAACAAATTACTATTGGGCAATTGATAGAACTTCAAATAACGATATCCATGCAATGATCATTATGTAGGCATCACGTCCAAGATTAGTAGACTGACTCCTGCCTGCATCTACTACTATTACTCCACACATCGACCGCTATCCAGCATGCATCTAGTGTATTAAGTTCATGGAGAAACGGAGTAATGCAATAAGAACGATGAGATGTTGTAGACAAGATCTATTTATGTAGAAATAGACCCCATCTTGTTATCCTTAATAGCAATGATACATACGTGTCGGTTCCCCTTCTGTCACTTGGATCAAGCACCGTAAGATCAAACCCATCACAAAGCACCTCTTCCCATTGCAAGATAAATAGATCAAGTTGGCCAAACAAAACCCAAATATCAGAGAAGAAATACGAGGCTATGAGAAATCTTGCATACAAGATATCAATGAAGACTCAAATAAATTTCATGGATAAAAACATAGATCTGGTCATAAACTCAAAGTTCATCGGATCCCAACAAACACACCGCCACCGCAAAATAGTTACATCATATGGATCTCCAAGAGGCCATTGCATTGAGAATCAAAACAGAGAGAGGAATCCATCTAGCTACTAACTACGGACCCAAAGGTCTACAAAGAACTACTCACGCGTCATCGGAGAGGTACCAATGGGAATGATGAACCCCTCCGTGATGGTGTCTAGATTGGATCTGGTGGTTCTGGACTTTGCGGTGGCTGGAATTGATTTTCGTCGACTCCCCTAGGGTTTCTGGAATATTGGGGTATTTATAGAGCAAAGAGTTGGTTCGGGAGGCACCCGAGGTGGGAACAACCCACCAGGGCGCGCCTGGGCCTCCAAGCGCTCCCTGGTGGGTTGTGCTCCCCTCGGAGCACCCCCAAGCGCTTCTCTAGCCCATTAGATGTCTTCTGGTCCAAAAAAATCCACAAAAAGTTTTGCTGCGTTTAGACTCCGTTTTATATAGATTTCTTGCGATGTGAAAACATGCAAAAATAGCAACTGGCACTAGGCACTATGTCAATAGGTTAGTACCAAAAATGATATAAAATGACTAAAATGATTACAAAAACCATGAATGATAATATAACAACATGGAACAATCAAAAATTATAGATACTTTGGAGACGTATCAGCATCCCCAAGCTTAATTCCTGCTCGTCCTCGAGTAGGTAAATGATAAAAATAGAATTTTTGATGTGGAATGCTACCTAACATGTCATCACCTTTTCTTTTCTTTATAGCATGGACATTTGGATTTTTATATGGTTTGAAGCAACAGTCTAGGTTTGACATGAGACTTAAATACTCAAGCATATCGACAAGCAACCATGTCTTTCAGAATATCAACGCTAAAATAAATATCCCTAGCCCATCATGATCGAGGCGGCACTTGGGTAGGAGCACTTTTGCCCTCGGTAGAGCGATTCCACCGGGAGAACTTTCCTCCCGGAAGGGGAAATCGAAGCCATCATCATCACCAACAGCCCTCTCATCTTTGGGTGGCAAATCTTCAACAACACCATCTCATCTCAAACCCTAGTTCATCTCTTGTGTTCAATCTTTGTACCAGAACCTCAGATTGGTACCTGTGGGTGACTAGTAGTGTTGATTACATCTTATAGTTGATGCTATATGGTTTATTTGGTGCAAGATTATATGTTCAGATCCATTATGCTATTTAATATGCCTCTTATCTTGAGCATGAATATTATTTGTGAGTTGTTACCTTTGTTCTCGAGGCCACATGAGAAGTCATGTTGCAAGTAACACTACAAAAAAAGACACATCCGTGACATTTTGGGCCAAACAAATTTTTTTCTGTCATGCTTATGACACTTCTATGACAATAATTGTGACAAAACCCGGTATCATCATAGATGTGGTGGGCTCCTACTTCTATGACAAAAAATCATGACAGAAAATGGGTTTTTCGTCCTGGGCAGGCCGGAGATGCACCTGCATGACATTCTTTGGGCCGTCCATGATGGGAAAAACCATGGTTGAAGTGAGGGCGAGGAAAATATTGGAGAGTTCCCGGTTATGATGGGTTGTCGGGGCCGAGCGATGCATGGAGGTTACTCTCATACACATACATGCGTGTGTGCGAGGCATTGCGCTCTAACTGAACCCGAGCGAGGCGTTCGCCTACTGAACCCGAGCAATTGCACTGCAAGCTACGCGTTACTGAACCCGAGCAATCGATCCTTGGCTGTTAACTGAACCCGATCGAGCGATTCCTTCGCTACTACTGCTAACTGAAGCCGATCGAACCTGTTGCCTCTTGATGAACAGTGAGCATTGTTGGGGGGGTTGGATCAACAGTCCGGTGGGGGTTGGATGAACAGACCCCCATGGTAGTAGAGGCCGTTGCCGCTAGATGAACAGGACCCCGATCGAGCCGGTTGGGGGTGGATGAACAGGACCCCGTGGAGGGCTGGATGAACAGGACCCCATGGGGGGCTGGTTGAACAGTAGCTCGTGGAGGGCTGAATGAACAGTAGCCCGTGGAGGGGTGGTTGAACAGGACCCCGTGGAGAGGGCTGGTTGAACAGTAGCCGGTGGAGGAGCGGTGAACAGGAGCCCGTGGATGAATTGTCACAGGTGGAGGCTGGAGGAGGTCGACGGTGGATGAACAGTAGCCCGTGGAGGCTGGAGGAGGTCGAGGGTGGAGATGAACAGTAGCCCGTGGAGTCTCGTTTTGCGGTATGCCACACTCATCCCGATGAACAAGACCCCTGTTTCGATCGTAGCGCTCCAACACAAGTCCGTTTTCTCCATTTTGCGGCACGCCACACCTCTCCCGATCAACAGGACCCCGTTTCGACCGTAGGCACTCGAACACAAGCCTGTTTCCTCCGTTTTGCGGTACGCCAGACCCCTCCGGATGAAAAGAAGGCTGTTTCCTCCATTCCACGGTACGCCAGGCCTTGTTTCGATCGGCTGTTTTGTCCAAGCCGGTTGGCTCCCGATGAACACGGTGTAGTTTCTCCGTTCTGACCTAGACGATTGGCTACCAATGAACAGGATGCCGTCGCTGCCTCTCCATGTACACGAGCCCTGGCTGTGCGTATGCGCGAGTAGGCGTTCGAGACCCCGCCTGTATGTACGTACGTGGCTGTATTTACTTTCTTACACCCTGGTTGTACGTACATGTACATTCTACGTGCACACCTCTACTACGACACGTGCCCTTCCTTACTCGGCCACGGTTCATAGCTGCAGCCTGCAGACAGACCAATCGACCAATATGTACGTACACGTTTGTGACCAGAATGATAATGTTACATATGCTTCGACCAGGTGGGTCCCGACTGTGAGGGAGGATAAGCAGGCACTTCCTTGCATGAGAAGATGTAGCTGCTGGGTCCTAGACATTCAGGGGGGAAATGTGTTTTTTCACAAAACACGGTGGCCCGTCCGATGGGTCCCTGCTGTGAGGTGGAGGAATCATTTTTTTCCACTTAATAAGGAGGCACTTTCTTGCTGCGGCCGTGGACCCAACTGTCAGCCTCTTCACGTATAGTAATCTTATGATGGAAGTCGTTCCTTGACCACATTGACCACGCCACGCCGAGAGCACCAAGGCAGTGGACGACAGCGAGGCCTAGGAAGGGGACGTGTAGCGACCCGACCTTAGATGGTCAAGTCTCTGTGCTTCAGTGTCATCCTTGGATCGGTAATGCTGACACACACAGTAATCAAGGATTTATAACAGAGTAGCAATCACACACTTATCACATCAAAAAGTCTAAAAGAGGACTTATTACAATAATATGGCTTAAGGCCATCTAATGCTATAACAGCGGAAGGCTTGGAAGATAGCGTGAGTCCATCAACTCCAACGGCATAGCTGAGCTGCACAGCAACGACCTAACGAACCTTACTCCTCATCTGAAAAGTCTGCAACATAATACATTGCAGCCCGAAAACGGGCCAGCACATGGAATATGCTGGCAATATAACACAGTAGAGTAGAAACAGAATAATGCTATCACTACATGCATATATGGCTGGTGGAAAGCTGTATGGTTATAGTTTTTGCGAAAAGCCAATTTTTCCCTACAACAAAGGAATAGATTTTAATTTAACTATCATGGTGGTTGAAACATCATTGAGAAGGTACCCCCAACTCAATCCCAATTAAAGTGATTAACAACCCAACAGTATTAATTAAACATGGTGAGATACATGTGATAACCCAAGTACAAGATACTCAAGAATTGTCCATAACCAGGGACACGGCTAACCATGATTAGATTGTACACTCTGCAGAGGTTTGCGCACTTTTCCCCATAAGACTCGATCGCCTCCGTTGGATTTCTCACACTACATGGTGTTTGAGAAACGGATGACCGAGACACAGTCTTTTAGAAACGTTAACTCTCTACTCCGGGTAGACCATACGAAACCTACAAAACCCACTACCTGTTGATCTACCTCTTCAAGAGCTTCACGTAACTTACTCAACTATGCTAGAGCCCATAATAGCTTGTGGCTGGAGGCGGTCCCGCCGGTGCTGGTTTGGCTTTGGCGGCTGGAGGAATAAGAGATTGAAGAAACACGATAGACGTTGAATGCCAATCCAACGGTCAAGGTTGGCACAATCGTTTGTTGACTAAGTCGACACCAAGTAGCATACTCTTTTATATATATGAAGAAAAGAAAAATTGGGCTCGTTCGCCTGATAACATTCCCAAAACTGAGACCGTTCGATCTCGCGTCGCAACTAAAACTGCTAGGAAAATGCGTTTGTCTGTCGTCCTCCTTCCAGGGACGTCCACTTCATAAGTGACTAGCACCCTTGGTTTTCAATCGAGAGGTCTTGGGTTCGAGTCCTAGGAACTCTCAATTTTGTCCTCCTTCCTTCCTCGCAAGAAAGAAAATCAAAGACTTGAGAAGGCGTACAGAACAAGCTAGTGTACCAGTAAAGAGAAGTTGCTGAGTTTTAGAAAAAAGAGAGACATGCTCCTGTAGCTGGTTCGAATCCAAACCTATACTATGACTATATATGGTGCTATGCTACTCTGCAAGTAATGAAACTGACATATCCAACGTTTTCTTCTCCTCTTCTCTACTTACTCTGCCTAGCATCAGAAGCTCTGGCCGTAGCAACCATGTCCGCTGGCTTCTCGTCCACCTGCTCTTCAGCGGGCAACAACCAGATATGCGCCAAGTCACCACCCGTACCATCGCCTGTGGGTCTCATCACACCCCCACCGGCACACACACCGCAGCCGGTTGCTCATCGCAACCCGCTGCCATTGGTGTGGTGTTACTGCTACAAATCATGCAGAGTCATCTGTCGCATCTCAACCACAATCCTCAACCCTGGCCAATTCTTCTACAAATGCCCGAATCATGGGGTAATAATATGTTTAAGTGTTGTTCTGCTGCTTTCAGTTGTTGATTTTTTTTAATAGTTTGGTCGATAATCTTCCAATTTGATTTGTTCAGAAAAGGGAAGATTCATGTGATTTGTATTTCTAGGAAGTTGCTGATGTGGGGGAATGCAACTATGCTGATTATTTGGTTAGCCGAGGAATCCCAATACTAGCAGGTTGGGGTGTTGGACAAGTAACTAAAGGAACGACATAAGAGGAAGATGCAGAGCAGAAGGTTAAAGATGCAGTTCCTCTGATCATGGCCAAGCAACAGATGTTGAATGACCTTGACAGCAATGAGGAGATGAAAGAGCTTGTGAAGATAATGGGCAAAATCAATGTGCTCTGTAGGATGATTGTCTCTTTCTTTGCAGTGTATGTAGCACTCGTGATGTATTCAGTGGCTATGACATGAGCACTTTGCTGAAACTAGTAATTAATGAAACTTGTTTAGCAGGCCGGGCATAGTGTTGTGAACATCTAATGATTTCTATTAACGGAAATCGGGGGTATCCCCTTTTTCCCATAAATAAATAAATAAATAGCAGAGGCCCTTTTGCTAATAAATAAATAAATTAGCAGAGGCCCTGTCGGGTCAGCTTTGTTCCCATTCGAAGACATCAAGCAAATTGCAGTCCAACAACAAACTATGTCATCAAATTCAAGTTTCACAGCCAAATATGAGTACAACTAAACAACAATGTCATCATGTTTTAGTCGTCATACAATCACCAAACACAAATCAACATACATAACAAGTGATGTTCTCACAGCAAAATACTAAAAAATACGTTCATCGGGTTTCAGTTGTCATAGCAAACAAAATTTTACATAGTAGATAAAAATATGACTTTTGACACGCAAATACGACAAGAGCAATCTAATCATCATCCGTAGGAACAACGTCAACATCTTCGCTATGTGTATTGAAGGAAATATGCCCTAGAGGCAATAATAAAGTTATTATTTATTTCCTTATATCATGATAAATGTTTATTATTCATGCTAGAATTGTATTAACCGGAAACTTAGTACATGTGTAATACATAGACAAACAGAGTGTCACTAGTATGCCTCTACTTGACTAGCTCATTGAATCAAAGATGGTTAAGTTTCCTAGGCATAGACATGAGTTGTCATTTGATTAATGGGATCACATCATTAGAGAATGATGTGATTGACTTGACCCATTCCGTTAGCTTAGCACGATGATCGTTTAGTTTGTTGCTACTGCTTTCTTCATGACTTATACATGTTCCTATGACTATGAGATTATGCAACTCCTGAGTACCGGGGGAACACTTTGTGTGCTACCAAATGTCACAATGTAACTGGGTGATTATAAAGGTGCTCTACAGGTGTCTCCGATGGTGCTTGTTGAGTTGGCATAGATCGAGATTAGGATTTGTCACTCCGATTGTCGGAAAGGTATCTTTGGGCCCTCTCGGTAATGCACATCACTATAAGCCTTGCAAGCATTGTGACTAATGAGTTAGTTGCGGGATGATGCATTACGGAACGAGGAAAGAGGCTTTCCGGTAATGGCATTGAACTAGGTATGAGGATACCGATGATTGAATCTCGGGCAAGTAACATACTGATGGCAAAGGGAACAACGTATGTTGTTATGCGGTTTGACCGATAAAGATCTTCGTAGAATATGTAGAGAGAATATGAGCATCCAGGTTCCGCTATTGGTTATTGACCGGAGACGAGTCTCGGTCATGTCTACATAGTTCTCAAACCCGTAGTGTCCGCACGCTTAACGTTCGGTGACGATTGGTATTATGAGTTTATGTGTTTTGATGTACCGAAGGTAGTTCGGAGTCCTGGATGAGATCGGGGACATGACGAGGAGTCTCGAAATGGTTGAGACGTAAAGATCGATATATTGGACGACTATATTCGGACATCGGAAAGGTTCCGAGTGATTCAAGTATTTTTCAAAGAAAGACCCCGATGAAGCTGCTTACACATTGAGCATCAAGATTTATAGAGATAGATCTAGATGCTTGATAAGTTTTTTCAATGAGTACATACCTTGACAAGATTTTGAAGTAGTTCAAAATGGAACAGTCAAATAAGGAGTTCTTGCCTGTGTTGCAAGGTGTGAAGTTGAGTAAAGACTCAAAACCCGACCACAGCAGAAAAAAGAAAGAGTATGAAAAGTCATTCCCTATGCCTCGGTCATAGGTTCTATAAAATATGCTATGCTGTTTACTAGTCCTATTGTATACCTTAGCATGATTCTGGCAAGGGAGTACAATAGTGATGTAGGAGTAGATCACTAGACAGCGGTCAAAATTATCCTTAGAGGACTAAGGAAATATTTCTCGGTTATGGAGGTGATAAAAGGGTTCGTCGTAAAGAGTTACATCGATGCAAGCTTTTTACATCGATCTAGATGACTCTAAGTCTCAATCTGGATACATATTGAAAGTGGGAGCAATTAGCTAGAGTAGCTCCGTGCAGAGCATTGCAGACATAGAAATTTGTGAAATACATACGAATATGAATGTTGCAGACCCGTAGACTAAACTTCTCTCACAAGCAAAACATGATCACTCTTTGGGTGTTAATCACATAGCGATGTGAACTAGACTATTGACTCTAGTAAACCCTTTGGGTATTAGTCACATGGAGATGTGGACTAATCACATAAAGATGTGAACTAGATTATTGACTCTAGTGCAAGTGGAAGACTGAAGGAAATATGCCCTAGAGGAAATAATAAAGTTATTATTTATTTCCTTATATCATGATAAATATTTATTATTCATGCTAGAATTGTATTAATCGGAAACTTAGTACATGTGTGAATACATAGACAAATAGAGTGTCACTAGTATGCCTCTACTTGACTAGCTCATTGAATCAAAGATGGTTAAGTTTCCTAGCCATAGACATTAGTTGTCATTTGAATAACAGGATCACATCATTAGAGAATGATGTGATTGACTTGACCCATTCCGTTAGCTTAGCACGATGATCGTTTAGTTTGTTGCTACTGCTTTCTTCATGACTTATACATGTTCCTATGACTATGAGATTATGCAACTCCCGAGTACCGGAGGAACACTTTGTGTGCTACCAAATGTCACATCGTAACTGGGTGATTATAAAGGTGCTCTACAGGTGTCTCCGATGGTGCTTTTTGAGTTGGCATAGATCGAGATTAGGATTTTTCACTCCGATTGTTGGAGAGGTATCTCTAGGCCCTCTCGGTAATGCACATCACTATAAGCCTTGCAAGCATTGTGACTAATGAGTTAGTTGCGGGATGATGCATTACGGAACGAGTAAAGAGACTTTCCAGTAACGATATTGAACTAGGTATGAGGATACCGACGATCGAATCTCGGGCAAGTAACATACCGATGACAAAGGCAACAACGTATGTTGTTATGCGGTTTGATCGATAAAGATCTTCGTAGAATATGTAGGAGCCAATATGAGCATCCAGGTTCCGCTATTGGTTATTCACCGGAGACGAGTCTCGGTCATGTCTACATAGTTCTCAAACCCGTAGTATCCGCACGCTTAACATTCGGTGACGATCAGTATTATGAGTTTATGTGTTTTGATGTACCGAAGGTAGTTCCGAGTCCCGGATGAGATTTGTGACATGACGAGGAGTCTCAAAATGGTCGAGACGTAAAGATCGATATATTGGACGACTATATTCGGACATCAGAAAGGTTCCGAGTGATTCGGGTATTTTTTGGAGTACCAGAGAGTTACGGGAATTCACCGGGAGGGTCAATGGGCCTTCATGGGATTTAGAGGAAATAGAGGACAGTAAGGAAGTGTGGGGTGCGCCCCCTAGGCCCAAACAGAATTGGTTTAGGGCTTTGGGGGCCGGCCCCCTCTTTCCTTCTCCTCTCCTCCTCTTTCCTTCCCCTCCTAGTTGGACTTGGAAAGGGGGAACCTACTACTAGTAGGAGTAGGATTCCCCCCTTGGGGCGCACCCTATGAAGCCGCGAGCCCCTCCCCTTGCTCCTTTATATATGTGGCCAGGGGGCACCCCATAGACACAAAAGTTGATTGTTCCAAGCTGTGTGCTGTGCTCCCCTCCACCATAATCCACCTCGTTCATATCGTAGCGGTACTTAGGCGAAGCCCTGCGTCGGTAGCAACATCATCACCATCATCACGCTGTCGCGCTGATGGAACCCTCCCATGAAGCTCTGCTGGATCGGAGTTCGTGGGACGTCATCGAGCTGAACCTGTGCTGAACTCGGAGGTGCCATGCGTTCGGTACTTGGATCGGTCGGATCGTGAAGATGTACAACTACATCAACTGCATTCTCATAACGCTTCCGCTTACGGTCTACGAGGGTACGTAGACGATACTCTCTCCTCTCGTTGCTGTGCATCACCATGATCTTGCATGTGCGTAGGAATTTTTTTAAATTACTGCGTTCCCCAACATGTATTAGTCTAAATCGTAATTCCCCACAGTGTCATCTTCTTCTTCATCTTCAATGTCCTCGAACGTTGGCTTCTTCTTGATCAACTCTTGTATGTCCACAGTACGACACGCAATCTTTTCGCTAGCGTCATTGATGTGATGGTTCTCAAAGATATTAGGAACATCTATGGAATCTTGTACATCAGGAGCAGTGTAAGCATCATCTTGTTGTGCAACTTCATTAAATGAATTCCTCTGCTCAAACATTTGCAATACTCTCTAGTCATCGCTACGTGCAAATGTGTCTTCCAAGAAAAATATATGTGTTGCTTAATTTTCCAAAATAAAAAGCTCATTGGTATGGTACACCGCCTTGACATTGATGGATTTGAAATAATCATCAGCTCTAGGTTTTGCGATCCTGGAAAACAGGTTATACCAGCAACGACATAGCAGAACCACGCACCGATGAACCTCGAAACTGAACATATACTGCAACTGAACAATGTCTGTTATATTAGCATACATTTCAGTTGTCTCTCTGCCATATGTATCCATGCTCATGATGGCACTGTTTTGTGCCTTCCTGCCTTTGTCGTGTGCAAGGGTGTTGTAGCGAACATCTCCAACAACGCAAGATTCATAATGTATTACAAGAGTATCAGGACCCATTGCTAGTGTGTAAAGGTGTGACGCCCCGAGACCGATGCTCGAGAAGACTTCCATATGTTCCGGGTTTCGCTGTGTGTTTCATTTGTGCCTGCCCTTTTATTTTTGCATTGCCTCATGTTATCATGCCATCATCTCATAAATCTTTTGCAACTCAACTAAATAAATTGCATGGATCTTTGGTCCATTTAAATCGAGGGAATTCACATGGTGAGTTCTCCTTATAACATATCCTCCCAATATTATTAGGGAGCTATATAAAATATTCCATTAGTTTGGAATTTACCGCAACACACATGCATGTTAAATCCCTTCCTTTCCTTCTTCAAGTTTTGACTGTCTAACTTTGCCTAATTCTTTTCCCTCTTCGGGGCTCTCTCTTTAATCTCAACATTTTTTGAGCACTTCTAAAACCTAGCCCCAATTCACACCCATTTGAATGATATTCAAATGAGTTTGAATTTAAATCTTGCATTCGTGCCACTTCTATTTTTTTCCTTGGATAAAACTCATTTGTATTAGTCCGGGAAAATAGCCCCCTTGCACAAATCCTTTTCTTAACCCTCCTTTTATTTTCTTCTCGCTATTTCTTTTCTCTTAAAAGAAGAGAGAGAGAGGGAGAGAGAAGCCCAGCCCAGGCTGGCCTCTCTAGGTCCATACTTCCCCGCAGGCCCACCTAACCTAAACCTAACCCCTGGCTCGATCCCCTCTTCCCTCGTACCCTTCCACCCAGCGCCGACAGGGAGAGTGCTGCCCGATCCCATCCCCATGCGCCCGAACCTCCCTCTCCTCTCGATCTCGCTTCCTTCCCCTGCTCCTCTCTCGCGCCGATCCCCATGGCGCGCCCCACTGCCTATGCCGCCGACCTGCCCGCGCCCCTGCCGGCCCTCCTCCGACCTCATCCTCACGAGCATGGCCGTCGGGGCGCCACTTCGCCGGTCCCCATCGCTCCGCCGCTCCAGGAGTGAGCAGGCGCACCGCCGCCGTCCAGGATCTCCATGGCGCCGCATTGCTGCTTCCTCCAGCGCCAAGCGTACCTCCCCTGCTTCGACATCTACAGCCACCTCACTATGGCCTCTCCGAGATCCGCATGCATCGACGCCTCAAGCCGCCATCGCCCCTTTGTGTTTGAGCAAAGGACTCCGACACCTCCAGCTTCCCCTCAAGCCCCGTCTGACACTGCCTCATTGGGGTCCAGCTCGTCGGAGCTTCGGTCCTGCACCGTTCGACCGTTCCTGCCCTCCTCGCGCTGGGTCCGGGAAGATCCGGCGAGCCCTCGCGCCGCTGACCCAAGCCCCTGGCTGCTCCACAGCTACCACGCCGCCTATGACTCATGCTTCTTCGTGGCATTGTGTTGGACTGCTAAGACCGCCCACACGACTACAATGTTTTATGCCAACTACCTCGACGCCCGACGCCTAAAATGACCACCAAACCGGAGATAATGCCAAGTACTAGTTCTACGAGGACGGCCAAGTTTGTCCTCCCCCGTCTCCGAAATCGCCAAGTACCACGACGATACGAGAACAACTACCATCGACGTGCATTTTGCCAAGTACCACTACCGTCAACCCTCGAAGACTCCGTGGACGTCAAGTTTCTCGCCATGACCCTGAACATCTACGAAAACGTTGCGCGACTATGACCGTGGCCGAAGAACCGTGTACAACTACCATCACCGTGTACCCCTACTTCCACTTTCGTTGCCGAGGATCGATAGTACCACTACTACCCACTGCGCCCGTGTATGACTTCTTCCACTACGAACGTCTCGAGAACGTCTACTTCCCCTACACTGCATCGAACTCAAACCGCTCCGATAATGCACGCTACAAAGGTATAACCCCGAGACGACCGCCCGTGAACGAATGCTTGTGTTGTATGAGATGCACCCTTTGTCTGCACCGTGTCTGTATTGTCACTCGTTTCCATGCCACTAACCCGTGGGAACCCGGTTACCGGGAGCACCCCACCGTTCGTCGCATGACACGCTCTCGTCACTTTCTGCACCGACGTCTCAATGAGTTGTCGGAACCGGAATGTTGCTGTGGCACCATTTCGTTATCGTCGCCGTGGAACCCCTTTCATTTCCACCATGATGACAAATGCTGCTTAATATGCTCTTATCTACATTTTTCATAAATATTGCATAACACTTGAACATGTCATCCGCGTCATGATAATAACATTTAAATGTTAAATTGTTGTTTGCACTAATTTGCTAAATGCATATGGGGGTTTACCGGATTTGTTGTTTGTTATATCCGGCCCCATTTAAATTGTTTAGATAGTATAGTTTTCTTATGCTTCAACCTCTTGCCATGTTAATCAACATTTAATTTTGTTGAGTACTTAAACGAGATTGAACTAAATAATGGAATGTGGTGTTTTGTCAATATGCATCCCGATGCATATTGAGCTCCACTTAACTTGTAGTGTTGTTTGTGCACTTTGCCATGCCATGCCTCATTAAACCGGACATGCATCATACTTGGTTGTGCATCATGCCATGCTTATGTGATGGTTGATTACTATGTTGTTTGTTTCTTTCCGGTGTTGCTTTTTCAGGTTAGTTCCGATAACGTCGCGTTTGTGAGGATTCGATCGACTTCGTTCGTTTGTCTTCTTCATGGACTCATTCTTCTTCCTTGCGGGATCTCAGGCAAGATGGCCATACCCTCGAAATCACTTCTATCTTTGTTGCTAGTTGCTCACTCTATTGCCATGCTGCGATAGCTACCACTTGCTATATCATGCCTCCCATATTGCCATGTCAAGCCTCTAACCCACCTTTCCTAGCAAACCGTTGTTTGGCTATGTTACCGCTTTGCTCAGCCCCTCTTATAGCGTTGTTAGTTGCAGGTGAAGATGGAGTTTGTTCCATGTTGGAACATGGATATCGTTTGGGATATCATTATTATTATATCTTGTTTACTTTAATGCATCTATATACTTGGTAAAGGGTGGAAGGCTCGGCCTTATGCCTGGTGTTTTGTTCCACTCTTGCCGCCCTAGTTTTCGTCATACCGGTGTTATGTTCCTTGATTTTGCGTTCCTTATACGGTTGGGTTATAATGGGAACCCCTTGACAGTTCGCCTTGAATAAAACTCCTCCAGCAAGGCCCAACCTTGGTTTTACCATTTGCCACCTAAGCCTTTTTCCCTTGGGTTCTGCAGACTCAAGGGTCATCTTTATTTTAACCCCCCCGGGCCAGTGCTTGTCTAAGTGTTGGTCCGAACCTGTCAGCAGCCAGTGGCCACGAGGGGCAACTCTGGGCTGGCCTACCGGAATCTTGGACAATCCGATGTTGCCCTGAGAACGAGATATGTGCAGCTCCTATCAGGATGTCGGCACATCGGGCGACTTTGTTGGTCTTGTTTTACCTTTGTCGAAATGTCTTGTAACCGGGATTCTGAATCCGATCGGGTCTTCCTGGGAGAAGGAATATCCTTCGTTGACCGTGAGAGCTTGTGATGGGCTAAGTTGGGACACCCCTGCAGGGTTTTGAACTTTCGAAAGCCGTGCCCGCGGTTATGGGCATATGGGAATTTGTTAATATCCGGTTGTAGAGAACTTGACACTTGACTTAAATTAAAATGCATCAACCATGTGTAGCCGTGATGGTCTCTTTCCGGCGGAGTCTGGGAAGTGAACACGATTTTCATGTTATGCTTGAACGTAAGTAGTTTCAGGATCACTTCTTGATCACTTCTAGTTCACGACCGTGCTTTGCTTCTCTTCTCGCTCTCATTTGCGTAAGTTAGCCACCATATAAGCTTAGTGCTTGTTGCGGCTCCACCTAACTAACTTTTCCTACCCATAAGCTTAAATAGTCTTTATCGCGAGGGTGTGAGATTGCTGAGTCCCCGTGACTCACAGATTACTTCCAACACTAGTTTGCAGGTGCCGATGATACCGTTCAGGTGACGCAACCGAGCTCAAGGAGGAGCTCGATGAAGATCGTGTTCGTGTGTTGTTTCGTTTCCTTTCAATCAGTAGTGGAGCCCAGTCGGGGCGATCGGGGATCTTTTGCATTGGGGCTCTTTCTTTATTTGGTTCCGTAGTCAGACCTTGATTGTATTCTGGATGATGTAATGCTATATTTATGTATTGTGTGAAGTGGCGATTGTAAGCCAACTCTTTATCCCTTTCATATTCAGTACATGGGATGTGTAAAGATTACCCCTCTTGCCACATGCCCACTATGCGGTTATGCCTCTAAGTCGTCCTCCGACATGTGGGAGATATAGCCGCATCGTGGGTGTTACAAAAGGGCATCATCAACTGCCTGCCCATTCCTCCGCATCTTCTTAACCTATGGTTAGAAAATAGAAGTTGATCATCTTATGTACTCAATATATTAAAAAAACTGACAGTGCAATTCAAAATCTTACATGGCTCTTGAACCATTTCGCAAATCCTGCCATAACCAGTTTGTCAATGTTTCTTGGATTTTGCGGCAGTAACTCCTGTAGATGCTGCACAACATAGTGATCAGTCAAACATATAATTATATAAGAATGTGCTACAAGTTTAGTAGATTACGATGTATAAGCTGCAGTACTTAGCACTTGCTTAATATAAGGTAGTATCTCAGGACAGTTATTCAACACATACCAAACCATTTTGTCCAAATCTTTAGGTTTGACCTCTTGTCGACTCTTCCCTGTAACTCAAACAGAACAATCGAAAACATCGAGCCTGGGATTGTCTTCACCCACCTTTTTGCTAAGTTGATCAGCCATTTCAATGTATTTTGAGCATAATGTCAACACTTATGTAGCAATGTAGGCCTCTGCAATGGAACCCTCGGGTCTAGCTCTGTTCTTGACATAGCTGTTGAAAGTGCCTAGCCGCCTTTCAATAGGGTACATCCAGCATCACGGTTTTCATGCTTTGCACTGAACACATGTCTTCGGTATTTTGTAGGCCGCGACGTGTCCTTGGCAAGGAAACGACAGTGTCCAATGTAATAGATCTTGCTAAGTATTGCATATGACAGTGGAGTCCTGTCATAGCAAACACATGCATTGTAACCATGTGTCGTTCGCCCTTACATGCATTGTAACCAGGTGTTGTTCGCCCTATCACAACGGGTTCCAGTTTCCATTAAAGAAGGGGATGGAACAATTCCCAAGTAAGACAATTAAACCACCATATGAATGTATCATGAGAGCCATGTATGGCGTTACTTTGAAAGGTGATAATACTTCACAATATGCATTATGCCTAGCTAGGGGCCTAAAACAATAACGCTTGTTGCGAGGCAACCCAATAGTTATTTTATTTTTTTGCTTTTTATATCTATTTTGGTGTGGTGACATGATTATTTCTGTTGTAATGATTGTGTTTTATATTTTAATTAGTGTTTCTGCCAAGTAAAGAATTTGGGATGATTTGTATGATAGTTGAATTGATTATGTGGTAAAAATAGAAACTGTTGTGCTTAGTGCAAGAATTTTTGTTTTTAATGGAATGTGATAAAATTCTGTTTTTTTACACAATCACTACTAGAATGAGGATCTTTGTCGTCTACCATGGCTAACGACAAAGGCATACTTGGCGGACGGCAAATGCCTTTGCCGTCAGCTAGTAGACGGCAACACGTCCGGCTGAACAAACTAAGGCAAAGGGCACTTTGCCGTCTACCGGCGGACGGCAAAGATGCAATGGTCTTTGTCATTCGCCAGCAGATAGCAAAAGACCTGGATGGCACACATGGCAGCTTAGGGTCGTTAAGGGGTTAACGGCGTGCTTTGCCGTCTGCTGGCAGACGGCAAAGACCTTTACATCTTTGTCGTCTGCTAGCAGACGACAAAGTACCCAAATATGCCAGCCCAGATGCCACCCTAGGTAGCTACCAGGTGGCACGCTATGCCGTCTGCTGGCAGACAACAAAGATGCAAAGGTCTTTGTCGTCTGCCAGCAGACGGCAAAGCAACCATATAGGCCAGCCCAGTGCCCCCAGGTTGCACAGGTAGCTGCCATGTGGCAGCTTTGCCGTCTGCTGGCTGATGACAAAGCTCTTTGCCATCTGGCAGCAGACGGAAAAGAGCCTGTAGAGCCACTGTTTTTCTGTTTTTTCTTAGATTCATTCAATTTCACAGAATTACACAGATATATATACACACACACATTTGAAAATACTTTCAACAAGCATAACAACACAAATACATACCAAATCATATCCCTGCCATATGGATATGATCATCCAACACATATACATACCAAATCAAAAGTCCATATGTAACATATATAGCTAGCCAACATATCCAACAACAAGCATACAATGGTTTCATCCATACATACATATATAGGTAGCAAGTTTCACACTGTTCACCCTACACAATCAAAACAAAAAGGAACCACAAGGAGAAGAGTAGACTCCATCAACGCAAGCTTCCTCATCTAAAGCAAATCTGAAAATTGGGAAAGAAGAAAGTTAGAATAAGAAGAAGACTAGAAGAAGAAGACTAGCTAGAAGAAGAAGAAGAAGAAGATTTTTTTTCTGTTTATTTTTCTCCTCTCCTCTTCTTTATCTTCTTCTTCTTCTTCCAACTAAGGTAGGTAAAAATGCCATTTTTAGCTAAGCTGGGTAAAAATGCTAAGTGTAGGTCATTTTAGAGCTAAGCTAGGTAAATAGGTCATTTTGGAGCTTAGTAAGATTATTATGTCATTTTCTAGGAAAATAAGCTAAGTCTATGTCATTTTGGAGGTAACAAAGATTATCGTGCCATTTTTGACCTAAGTATGCTATGTATGTCATAAATGAACTAAATAAGCTAAGTATAGGTCATTTTTTAGCTAACCTAGGTAGTTATGCCATTTTTACCTAAGTAAGCTAATTATTTCAAAAATGAACCAGGTAAGCTAAGTATAGATCATTATTGAGCTATCCTAGGTAGTTATGCCATTTTTTAGCTAACTAAGCATATTAAGTCATTTAGGAGGGGGAAAATGCTAACTATAGGTCATTTTATAGCTATCCTAGGTAAAGTATAGGTCAACTAAGCTTATTATGTCAATTTGGAGAAAATAAGGTAAGTATAGGTCATTTCTGTGCTAACCTAGGTGATGATGCCATTTTTGAGCCAACTTGTGTAAGTATAGCTCATTTTTTATCTAACTTAGGTAATTATGCCATTTAGGAGGAAAATAAGCTAAGTATGAATTTGTTAAGCAAAACACTAGAGAAAACTTACCCTCATCACAACAAATGAGATGAATATCGCAACTAAGGTAACAATTGATCCAACGACATAATGATACCAAGCCTCATTATCAATGGCATATTTTCTAGTCTTCTTAATCTTCAAGCGCATTGCATCCATCTTCAAACGGATTGCATTCATCTTCATCTTGTCATCATCAACGACATCGACAACATACAACTCCAATGTCATCTTCTCTTCTTCAGTTCTTTTAATTTTTTCTTTCAAATACTCATTTTCTTCTTCAACTAAATTTAACTTCTCAACAAAAGGGTCAGTTGCAATTTCCGGTTCACATACCTCCTACATTAAAATATCTCTATGTTAACTTGATGGCCATAATTGTCATAAATGTGAAATGCAACAAATAGTTATAAAAGAGAATTTACCACATCCGAATCATAAAGCGGGCAAGGGCCCATGGGGCCGGATATCAAGACCATGGCACTATGTATAACAAACAAGCATACAAAGTAAGAACATTATACAAGTAACTATATAAATCATACAATCATACAAGTAACTATATAAATCAAGTACAACATAAAAATTGAATACCTAATAATAATCTTGATCGTCGGGTTCAATAAATGCTCCGGGATCAATAAATGCATCATCATCATCACTATCAGTAATGATGTGGTCATCATCATCATTAATAAATGCATCATCATGTGGAAGGCCACCTTTACGTAACCGGTCAAGCATTGATAGGTCATCTGCAGCAGTAACCTCTTCTAGTTCAGGCTCTTCTTGTTCCGGCCCAGGGGTGAAGTCGGGTTCACTGTCGCTGTCTACTTCAATGTTCTAGGGTGAAGTAGAGTGGTTCTTGAAATGTTTTTTTGGAAAGACATGTTTCTTGGAAGAATTCTCCTTCATATGTGTCTGGGTTAATGTGAGGTTCATAATCCTCTTCATTGGGTGGAGGTGGTCTAACACATGGCGGCACTTCATGAACGACATCCCAACCATTGAGATTTGGATCACTTTGACATGACCACGGTAGATAGAAAACTTGGGTTGCCTGTTGAGCCATAATATAGACATCGGGAACATCCAAATGGGTGCTTTGTTTGATTTCTACTAGCCCTATATGTTCATGAGTCCTTCTAGTCTCCTTAGGCTGGAACCAATAACATTTGAAGACTACGATGTTTGGTGGGTTTGCACCATAGAATTGAAGTTCATAAACTGCTTCAACTCTTCCATAATACTCGGTATCTCCTTCGCCGATAGCAGACACAACAATTCGTAGACTTTCGGTCGGCCATAGATAGCTCTTTGCCATAGGTACGAAAGTGATACCTGTTGATGTCGTATTTGTCAAATGAACGGACCTTAAAGTCAAAACCATTAGCGACTTGTCTCAATTCGGCGTCCATAAACTCTGAATTAGCCTACAAGTTTAATACAAAAGGGATTGTTACGTTAGCCACAAATTAGACGAAGAAATGAAATGGTCTAATGGAAATTACCGTTTGTTTGAACCAAGAGATGACACCGGGATAACCGCCTCCATGCTTTCCCAGAAGCTTATACTCTTTGACTAAATCATTTTGGATCACCGCTCCATACGAGAATTTGGTGACGTATCGACTGTATCAAATTTATCCGAGAATAAGAGTAGTTCAAAGGAATTAGAAGTTGCAAAACAATGTACTGAGAACTTACTCGATGTACGGACGTACTTCTGTTAGGTTGTTGAAGATATACAACGGAATGGTCTGCAATTCTTCGAAATCCAACATTAAGGAATTAGAAGCACCAGCTGGTGCCAGATCCCCTTTGAATAGGCTGAGGTTGGATCCACCCTTTTTAGGGTCGCTAGCATTGTACCGAGGCTTCGGATTATGCAAATGATGATTTTTGGCTTCATATTGTGCTGTCACGAAGTTTGCCACCTCCTCAATATTGAATGCCTCGGCCATCGATGCTTCAATTCTATGTTTATTTTTCCATTTTGCTCGAAGCGTCTTATGCATCCTCTTAGTTGTGTAGCACCAACGATTTTGCATGGTCCCCCCAATCCTGCCTCGGTGGGGAGATGCAAAATCAAGTGCTGCATTGGATTAAAGAAGCCCGACAGAAAGATCTTCTCTAACTTGCAGATCAACTCCGGCGCCAACTCTTCCATTTCTTCTAGCAAGCCAGGCAATAGTTCTTTCGCACAAAGAACACAGACGAAATAGCTCAGCTCTGCCAGTACTAGCCATTCATCCTCAGGGATGAAGCCACACAACATCACTGGCATTACCCGCTCAATCCATATGTGCCAATCATGACTCTTGAGAGCAAATATCTTTAATTTATCAAGACTCGCCCCCCTCTTTAGATTCGCTTCATACCCATCGGGGAACATCAACTGCCTTTGCACCCACAAGATAATTTCCTTCATAGCTGGCCTTCCAAGATTGAACCATGCCTTTGGCTTTGCCCAGTTCTACTTTCCTTTTGGTGCTTGCATGTTTTGTAATGGTCTATGACATAGTGCCTCCTGATCGACTCTAGCCTTAGTATTATCCTTTGTCTTCCCATCTATGCTGAACAATGTACCAAAAAGTGCCTTGGAAATATTCTTCTCATGTGCATCACGTCGATGGTGTGTGGGAAAAGGAGGTATTTGAAGTAAGGCAGATCCCACAATCATGTCTTGTGAGTTCAGGCGTGTTTCGAATTATACCCCTTGAAATACCCTGGATGCTCTAGATCTAGCTCGAGAGTGTTTAACTAATCCAGGGTCTCTTCGCCTGTCAACGGAGGTGGTGCAGAGTTTTTGACAACTCTACCTTTGATGAAGTTCCGCTTGTCGTTCTTGAACTTATGGCGAGGATCCAGGAACTGTCTATTCAAGTCGAAGCAAGAAAACATGCGACCGCCCAGAAGCTAACGAAACTGAAGAGCTCCCTTGCATGTGCGGCACGAGAACCTTCCATGCACACACCAGCCAACGAATAGCGCATACGCCAGCAAGTCATGCATCGAGTACATGTACCAGACATGCATTATGAAGTTCCTTTTGCTAAAGTCGTCATATGTCTTAAACCCATTATCCCAGGCTTCTTGCAATTCACCCTTCAGATGCTTCATGTACACATTCATATTCTTCCCTGTATATTTGGGCCCTGGAATTATCAACGTCGGGAAAATTTTCTTTATTTGCATAATCTGTCTGGGGAGAGATTGAGTGCAATGACAAATACGGGCCAACAACTGTATTGGGCTACTGTCAGACCAAACACACTGAACCCATCCATGCTGATGGCGACTCGAGGATGCCTCGGATCTGCCGCTTTGTCATCATGTAATGTATCGAAACGCTTCCACGCTTCACCGTCCAATGTGTGCACCATTATCAGCTTCCCATCCGCATCTAGTTGGGTTCTTTTGCCCATTTTGTGCCATGTCATCTGTCTGGCCGTCTCTTCGACCATGAAAAGACGTTGAAGTATTGGTACGATTGGCATATACCAAAGAACATTAAAGGGGATTTTGGTCTGCGTCTTCCCACCCATCTATTGTCTACCAAAACATACTTGGATGACTTGCAAATGGGACAATAGTTCAAGTCCGCATACTTAAGCCTAAATAAGGCACATCCTTTCTCACAGGCATGTATCTTCTCATAGGGCATCTTAAGAGCACGGAGGATTTTGTCTGACTAGTACAGGTTTGCAGGTAGTACATGGTCTTTGGGAAGAAAATGTCCAAATACTTTCATCATCGCATCGTAACATTCTCTGCCCAAGTTCAATTGAGCCTTCAGAGCCATTATTTGTGAGATGGCATCCAGCTGACAAAGCTCAGTGTGCTCGTGGAGAGGACGTTTTGAAGACTCCAACATTTCATTGAAGGCCATTGCAGATTCCTCCATCTCATCGTCCGAGTCCCAAGCATCATCAAATTCTTGCACCATGTCTTCCATCCCGGTACCATGTTCGTCGGTGCAACGATGAAGCGCCTCAGCTCTGGCACGTTGGGCAGACTCGCCATGAAATGTCCACACCATATAGCCTGGTGTAAAACCCCTCTTCTGTAGGTGTTTTCCCATTTCATCCTCTGTCCTCTTGTGCCGATTGTTGCACCCGGCACAGGGGCACCAGGTTGTCCTCTGGACATTTGCCAATGCGGCTCTCAGAAACCCCTTGTTTTTTTTAACCATTCAATGGTCATGTCTTTCTAACTAGTGTGACTGGTGTACATCCACGCACGATCACTCATCTTGCCTAGCTACTGGACACATAAGAAATATATATATATATATATATATAACTATATATATAAATCAACATGTATATATTCATTAGTTAATGGAGTTTGTCGCTTTTATTACGTCCATGCAACCTAGACGCTAATAGGTAAAGATAGGTGAGGGAGTCCTGGATTAAGGGGTCCTCGAGCGTCCAGACTATGCAACATGGGCCGGACTAATGGGCTATGAAGATACAAGACAGAAGACTTCCTCCCGTGTCCGGATGGGACTCTCCTTTGCGTGGATGGCAAGCTTGGCGTTCGGATATGTAGATTCCTTCCTTTGTAAACCGACTCCGTACAACCCTAGGCCCCTCCGGTGTCTATATAAACCGGAGGGTTTAGTCCGTAGCGGCAATCACAATTATACAGGCTAGACATCTAGGATTTAGTCATTACAATCTCATGGTAGATCAACTCTTGTAATCCTCATATTCATGAATATCAATCACGCAAGAAGTAGGGTATTACCTCCATGAAGAGGGCCCGAACCTAGGTAAACATCGTGTCCCTTGTCTCCTGTTACCATCGACCCTAGACGCACAGTTCGGGACCCCCTACCCGAGATCCGCCGGTTTTGACACCAACATTGGTGATTTCATTGAGAGTTCCGCTGCGTCGTCACCAGAAGGTTCGATGGCTCAATCAATCATCTACAACAATGCTGCCCTAGGGAAGGTTTTCCTTCCTGGTCAGATCTTTGTGTTCGGCGGCTTCACACTGCGGGCCAACTCGCTTGGCCATCTAGAGCAGATCGACAGCTACGCCCCAGATCACCATGTTAGTTTTCGAAATCTGGACTATGTCTCTGATATCCGAGGAGACTTGATCTTCCAAGGGTCACGACCCCTACCTCCGCTCTGGCCTTTGATCCGGAGCGCATCACTAGGTCCGAAGACGGGATTGCTGAGCCCACCGGACTATATACGGCCGCTAAGCCTAACACGGGAGAATCAGAGGAAGTAGTGCCACTGGCAACCATTAGGAAGCCGTACTCTTCTCCGGACACTGGCTCCGAACCCTCGGAGTCAGCATCGTGTGAGCCCGACCAAGGAGTTTCCCTCCCGCCGTACTGCACGGGTTTCCTTCCCCCTGGTCAAACCTCGCCTTTAAGAGAGGCTCTGGACTTGATACGATCCCTTGTCATTACAGAGGAGCAATGTCCGAACTACGCCCAGCCCAGACTAGGGGCTAAAAGCGGGGAATTTTACGTCCCACCCACCACCCACTTCATAGCCACTATCGAGGACTTAACTGGCATGCTCGACTACGGCTCCGAAGACACCGACGGTATGGATGACGATGCCGGAGAGCAGCAGGCCGAAAACCCGCCGTTTATCGGACGCTGGACGGACACCTCTTCGTATGACGTGTACATGGTGGACACACCCAAAGAGGGTAGCGGCAATGATAAAGAAGATCCAGTCGAGGATAAACTTCCTGAGACATAGCAAAAGTGCCAACATCAGCGGCGCCTCACTAAATCACGTCATGGAAAAGATAGTGATACATGCACAGGAGGCAACAACACTCCGGACGATGCTGAAGACAAAGAAGAACCCGTCGAGCCGACCTCCGAGCAGGACGACCAGGAAGATGGGCAAGTTAGCCCCGATGAACGGGCTGAAAACAAAGACTCAGAGGACATCAATTATCTTCCTCTCTCCGAGGATGAGGTGAGCCTCGAAAACAAGGATTTTATCGTGCCTGAGGAACCTCTCGAGCAGGAGCGCTTTAAGTGCTGGCCAATTGCCACTGCAAGGAGCCTGAAAAAGAAGCAGCAGCAGCTTCAAGCTGATCAAGATCTGCTCATCAACGATAGGTGGATTAATGTCCTGGCAGCCGAGGAATACGGCCTTGAATGCCCAACTAAAAGTTACCTGATAACCCACAATTATAGGTGATCGCAACAGTTTTCGAGGGTAGAGTATCCAAACCAAATTTATTGATTCGACACAAGGGGAGCCAAAGAATATTCTCAAGTATTCGCAGCTGAGTTGTCAATTCAACCGCAGATGGAAACTTAATATCTGCAACAAAGTGTTTAGTAGCAAGGTAATATGATAGTAGTGGTAACGGAAACAAAAGTGATATTTTTGATTTTATGGTGATTGTAACAGTAGCAACGGAAAATTAAATAAGTGAAGAACAATATAAGAAAAGCTCGTAGGCATTGGATCGGTGATGGAGAATTATGTCGGATGCGATCGATCATGCAACAGTTATAACATAGGGTGACACAGAACTAGCTCCAGTTCATCAATGTAATGTAGGCATGTATTCCAAATATAGTCATACGTGCTTACAGAAAAGAACTTGCATGACATCTTTTGTCCTACCCTCCCGTGGCAGCGGGGTCCTATTGGAAACTAAGGGATATTAAGGCCTCCTTTTAATAAATACCGGACCAAAGCATTAACACATAGTGAATACATGAACTCCTCAAACTACGGTCATCACCGGTAATGGTCCTGATTATTGTCACTTCTGGGTTAATGGATCATAACACATAATAGGTGACTATAGACGTGCAAGACAGGATCAAGAACTCAAATATATTCATGGAAACATAATAGGTTCAGATCTGAAATCATGGCACTCGGGCCCTAGTGACAAGCATTAAGCATAGCAAAGTCATAACAACATCAATCTTAGAACAAGTGGATACTAGGGATCAAACCCTAACAAAACTAACTCGATTACATGATAAATCTCATCCAACCCATCACCGTCCAGCAAGCCTACGATGGAATTACTCACGCACGGCGGTGAGCATCATGAAATTGGTGATGGAGGAAGGTTGATGATGACGATGGCGACGGATTCCCCTCTCCGGAGCCCCGAACGGACTCCAGATCATCCCTCCCATGAGAGTTTAGGGCTTGGCGGCGGCTTCGTATCGTAAAACGCGACGAATCCTTCTCTCTGATTTTTTTTTCTCCCCGAACACGAATATATGGAGTTGGAGCTGAGGTCGGTGGAGCGTCAGGGGGGCCACAAGACAGGGGGCGTGCACCCGACCCTCGTGGACAGGGTGTGGGCCCCCTGACGTGGATTCTTCTTCCAGTATTTTTTATATATTCCAAAAATAATCTCCGTTGATTTTCAGGTCATTCTGAGAACTTTTATTTCTGCACAACAATAACACCATGGCAATTCTGCTGAACATAGCGTCAGTCTGGGTTAGTTCCATTCAAATCATGCAAGTTAGAGTCCAAAACAAGGGGGAAAGTGTTTGGAAAAGTAGATACGACGAAGACGTATCGACCCCCCAAGCTTAAACCTTTGCTTGTCCTCAAGCAATTCAGTTGATAAACTAAAAGTGATAAAGAAAAACTTTTACAAACTCTGTTCGCTCTTGTTGTTGTAAATATGTAAAGCCAACATTCAAGTTTTCAGCAAAGATTATGAACTAACCATATTCACAATAACACTTAGGTCTCATGTTTACTCATATCAATGGCATAATCAACTAGCGAGCAATAATAATAAATCTCGGATGACAACACTTTCTCAAAACAATCATAATATAATATAACAAGATGGTATCTCGCTAGCCCTTTCTAAGACCGCAAAACATAAATGCAGAGCACCTTGAAAGATCAAGGATTGACTAGACATTGTAATTCGTGGTAAAAGAGATCCAGTCAAGTCATACTCAATGTAAACTAATAGTAATGGATGCAAATGACAACGGTGCTCTCTAACTGGTGTTTTTTAGTAAGAGGATGATGACTCAACATAAAAGTAAATAGATATGCCCTTCGTAGAGGGAAGCAGGGATTTGTAGAGGTGCCAGAGCTCGATTTTGAAATAGAGATGAAAAATATTTTGAGCGGTATACTTTCATGGTCAACATAACAACCGAGAGATCTCGATATCTTCCATGCTACACACATTATAGGTGGTTCCCAAGCAGAATGGTAAAGTTTATGCTCCCCCACCACCAACAAGCATCAATCCATGGCTTGCCCGAAACAACGGGTGCCTCCAACTAAGAACAATCCTGGGGGAGTTTTGTTTGCAATTATTTTGATTTGATTTAAGCATGGGACTGGGCATCCCGGTGACCAACCATTTTCTCGTGAATGAGGAGCGGAGTCCACTCCTCTTGAGAATAACCCGCTAGCATGGAAGATACAGACAACCCTAGTTGATACATGAGCTATTTGAGCATACAAAACAGAATGTTTATTTGAAGGTTTAGAGTTTGGCACATACAAATTTACATGGAACAGCAGGTAGATACCATATATAGGTAGGTATGGTGGACTTATATGGAATAACTTTGGGGTTTATGGAATTGGATGCACAAGCAGTATTCCCGCTTAGTACAAGCGAAGGATATAAAAAGACTGAGAAGTGACCAGCTAGAGAGCGACAATAGTCATGAACATGCATTAAAATTAATCAACACCGAATGCAAGCATGAGTAGGATATAATGCACCATGAACATAAATATCATAGAGGCTATGTTGATTTTGTTTCAACTACATGAGTGAACATGTGCCAAGTCAAGCCACTCGAATCGTTCAAAGGAGGATACCACCCTATCATACCACATCACAACCATTTCAATAGCATGTTGGCACGCATGGTAAACCATTATAAACTCCTAGCTAATTAAGCATGGCATAAGCAACTACAATCTCTAATTGTCATTGCAAACATGTTTCTTTCATAATAGGCTGAATCAGGAACGATGGACTAATCATATTTACAAAAACAAGAGAGATCGAGTTCATACCAGCTTTTCTCATCTCAATTAGTCCATCATATATCATAATTATTGCCTTTCACTTGCACAACCGAATAGTGTGGAAAATAATAATAATGCACGTGCATTGGACTAAGCTGGAATCTGCAAGCATTCAATTCATGGTAGAAGACAAGGTAATATGGGCTCTTTGTTAGATCAACAATAATGCATATGAGAGCCACTCAACATTTTCATCATGGTCTTCTCCTCTCGACCCCAAAGGAAACAAAATAAATAAAACTATTTACACGGGAAAGCTCCCAACAACCAAAAGAAGAACGAGAAATCTTTTTGGGTTTTCTTTTTAATTACTACTACTACAAGCATGGAAAGTAAACTAGCTAAAAGCTACAACTAATTTGTTTGGTTTTTCTTAAGGTTTTTCAAACACACAAGGAGAAAGCTTAAAAGGAAAATAAACTACCATGGATGATACAAATGAAAAAGTATGAGCACCGACAACTAGCATGAGTGTGTGAACATGAATGTAATGTCGGTGGGAAATACATACTCCCCCAAGCTTAGGCTTTTGGCCTAAGTTGGTCTATGACCATGGATCAAAACTGTAGTTGGGGTCGTACTGAGAAGGGTCCTCAGATTGCCACTGGCTGGCGATCTCCTCCAGATTCCACTGGTAAACTGACTGACGGTGAGGGTCATATTGTGGCTCCGGCTCTGCAGCTGACATCTAGTTCTGGTAGGCAAGAATGTCCTCCGGCGGCACGAGGTATATGCCTGAAAATATGTTAAACAAAGAGGGCGCAGGCAAGGTAATAAACTCACAATATTTTTTGTTAAATATCAATTTATATTTGAGTGTCTTATTTCTATCCTTAACAATAAACTCATGTGCTACCATACTCTTATAACCTAGAGCAACAGGAGGCAGCAACTTTTCTTCTTTCTCATAATGCCTGATAGGTATGTTAAAGTGTGCAACAAGGCACGAGGCAAAGATGCCTCCGAGGACGGGCCCCTTTGTACGGTTCAGATTTAACCGTCTAGCAACAATAGCGCCTAAGCTGAAAGTAGTATCATGAAACAAGGCATGGCGCAAAATAGCAGTATCAGGAGCACTAAGGTTCCCACAGTTCCTATGACCAATTAAGCATCTACTAGCAAATATTTCGAAGTAACATAGAACAGGAAAATGTATGCTAGTGATTCTCACATCGGAAACTTTTCTCGTTTCCCCTACAGCAATCATATCAATAAATCCTTCACATCATTATGATGTGGTTCCTCTATGCTGCCCTCAAAGGGTATCAAACAAACCCAACAGAAATCATAAAGTGACATCTCCTTATGCACATCATATAAATAAAATTCCACCGAAGATGGTGATCTCCTAGCATGGAAATGAAAATTTTGCACAAAGATATTGGTGAGTAAGAGATATTGTTCACGCTGGTCGTGGAGGAAGGCGGTGAGGCCTGCATTCTCCGCCAAATGATAAATATCTTCATGAATCCCGGCCTCTTTCAAGAACTCATCACAAGGCCATTCGCATGGCTGAACCTCCGTAGTACGAGGGAGATTATACTTGGGCTTCTTGTTCTCTTCACTTTGCTTATCCTTCGAGCTTCGGCTCGATGAGCCCCTAAAAAATCTCTTCATCTTTTTCTGAAAATTTCTGAAATTTTTAGTAACTTAAAATAAAAGTGAACCAAACTCAACAAAACTAATAGCAACTACTCCTACAAGTGCCAAGAGGCTATATCATGCATTAAAACCACTTTTGACCACATAAATTTGACATCCAAGCTCAAGAACAGGGTCACCTAAGTAGAAAATTTTTGCAATGAATAAAGAACTGGAACAAAAACTAATTAGACATTTGGAGGACTCACATACCAAAGAACAATCCCCAAAGCAGTTTTGTGAATGGAGCTTTGAGCAAGGAGATCGAAAATGGCAGCAAGATGAGCAAGAACTCGGGTTTGAGCTAGCTAGTGATTTTTTTGGGAGGAAGGAGTGTGTGGTGGTTGGAATAAGTGGAGGGGACCCATGTGGGGTCCACGAGGCAGGGTGGGCACGCCCTCCACCCTCGCGGGCACGTGGATGCTCCCCCTGCTGTGTTCTCAGTGCCAGATATTCTCAAATATTCTATAAAAAATATTTAATTTTCAGGGCATTTGGAGAACTTTTATTATTGGGGTATTTTTTATTGCATGGATAATTCAGAAAACAGACAGAAAATACTATTTTTTCTTTATTTAATATAAATAATAGAAAGTAAAAAGAGGGTACAGAGGGTTGTGCTTTCTAACTTCATCCATCTCATGCTCATCAAAAGGAATCCATTAACAAGGTTGATCAGGTCTTGTTAACAAACTCATTTCGAATAACATGGAACTGGAGAAATTTCTAATAACACTAGGTTACCTCAACGAGGATATGCACATCCCCAACAATAAGAATATCATATTTCTTCTTGACAGTAATAAGAGGAAATTCAAAACCTCCAATAGTAATCGTTGAAATTTTTCCAATAGAATTGATACTGTGGACTTGAGGTTGTTTCCTCGGAAAGTGTACCGTATGCTCATTACCATTAACACGAAAAGTGGCATTGCCTTTGTTGCAATCAATAACAGCCCCTACAGTATTCAAAAAGGGTCTTCCAAGAGTAATAGACATACTATCGCCCTCGGGAATATCAAGAATAACAAAGTCCGTTAAAATAGCAACGTTTGCAACCACAACAGGCACATCCTCACAAATACCGATAGGTATAGCAGTTGATTTATCAGCCATTTGCAAAGATATATCAGTAGGTGTCAACTTATTCAAATCAAGTCTACGATATAAAGAGAGAGGCATAACACTAACACCGGCTCCAAGATCACATAAAGCAGTTTTAACATAATTTCTTTTAATGGAGCATGGTATAGTTGGTACTCCTGGATCTCCAAGTTTCTTTGGTATTCCACCCTTAAAAGTGTAATTAGCAAGGATGGTGGAAATTTCAGCTTCCGGTATCTTTCTTTTATTTGTAACAATATCCTTCATGTATTTAGCATAAGGGTTCATTTTAAGCATATCAGTCAAACACATACGCAAAAAGATAGGTCTAATCATTTCAGCAAAGCGCTCAAAATCCTCATCATCCTTTTTCTTGGATGGTTTAGGAGGAAAAGGCATGGGTTTCTGAACCCATGGTTCTCTTTCTTTACCGTGCTTCCTAGCAAGAGAGTCTTTTTTATCATAACGTTGATTCTTTGATTGTGGGTTATCAAGATCAACAACAGGTTCAATCTCTACATCATTATCATTGCTAGGTTGAGCATCAACATTAACATCATCATTAACATTATCACTAGGTTCATGTTCATTACCAGATTGTGTTTCAGCATCAGAAATAGAAATATCATTGGGATTCTCAGGTGTGTCAACAACAGGTTCACTAGAAGCATGCAAAGTCCTATCATTTTTATTTTTCTTCCTCTTAGAAGAACTAGGTGAATCAATATTAATTCTCTGAGAATCTTTCTCAATTCTCTTAGGATGGCCCTTATGATACGAAGGTTCCTGAGTCATTTTACCACCTATAGTCATAACTCTAACAGCATTATCATTCTTCTTATTATTTAATTCATTGAGCAACTCATTCTGAGCTTTAAGTACTTGTTCTACTTGAGTGGTAACCATCGAAGCATGTTTACTAATAAGTTTAAGTTCACCTTTAACTCTAGACATATAATCACTCAAGTGTTCAAGCATATCAGCATTGTGTTTCAATTGTCTACCAACATAAGCATTGAAGTTTTCTTGTTTAACCATAAAGTCATCAAACTCATCCAAACATTGGCCAGCAAACTTAGTAAATGGAATTTCACATTTATCAAATCTATAGAGAGAATTTACCTTTACTACCTGTGTCGGGTTATCAAGACCATGTATTTCTTCAATAGGTGGTAAATTCTTAACATCTACAGCTTTAATACCTTTTTCTTTCATAGATTTCTTTGCCTCTTGCATATCTTCAGGATTGAGAAATAGAATACCCCTTTTCTTCGAAGTTGGCTTAGGAGTTGGTTCAGGAAGTGTCCATTTTTTTCATTAGTCAACGTGTTATTCAATAACAATTCAGCTTGATCAACAGTTCTTTCCCTGAAAACAAAACCAACACAACTATCCAGGTAATCTCTAGAAGCATCAGTTAGTCCATTATAAAAGATACCAAGTATTTCATTTTTCTTGAGAGGATGATCAGGCAAAGCACTAAGTAACCGGAGAAGCCCCCCCAAGATTGTGGGAGACTCTCTTCTTCAATTTGCACAAAATTATATATTTCCCTTAAAGAAGCTTGTTTCTTATGAGTGGGAAAATATTTAGCTGAGAAGTAATAAATCATATCCTGGGGACTACGCACACAACCAAGATCTAGAGAATTAAACCATGTCTTAGCATCACCATTTAATGAGAACGGAAACAACTTAAGGATAAAATAATAGCGAGTTTTCTCATCATGTGTAAAGAGGGTGGCTATATCATTTAATTTAGTAAGATGTGCCACAACAGTTTCAGATTCATAGCCATAGAAAGGATCAGATTCAACCAAAGTAATTATCTCAGGATCGACAGAGAAATAATAATCCTTATCACTAATAAAGATAGGAGAATTAGCAAAAGCAGGGTCATATTTCATTCTAGCATTCAATGACTTTTCTTTAAGGTTAGCTAATAATTTCTTAAGATCAGATCTATCATTGCAAGCTAAGAAGTCTCTAGCGGTTTCTTCATCCATAACTTAACCCTCAGGAACAACAGGCAATTCATATCTAGGGGGAGAATCTTCATCATCACTTTTATCAATATTATTAGTTTAATAATTTCATTCTCTCTAGCCCTAGCAAGTTGTTCATCAAGAAATTCACCTAGTGGCACAGTAGTATCAAGCGTAGAAGTAGTTTCATCATAAGTATCATGGAGAGCAGAAATGGCATCATCAATAACATGCGACATATCTGAATGAATAGCAGGTGTAGGTGTCGCAAGTTTACTCAAAATAGAAGGTGAATAAGTGTAGATCTAGATGGCAGTTCCTTACCTCCCGTCGAGTTGAGGGAAAAATCTTGGTTCTTTGATCTTTCAAGTTCTTCATAGTGATAAGCAGATATAAATCCCTAGTGACTCAAAGAATAGAGTTCTGCTCCCCGGCAATGGCACCAGAAAATAGTCTTGATAACCCACAAGTGTAGGGGATCGCAACCGTTTTCGAGGGTGGAGTATTCAACCCAAATTTATTGATTCGACACAAGGGGAGCCAAAGAATATTCTCAAGTATTAGCAGTTGAGTTGTCAATTCAACCACACCTAGAAACTTGATATCTGCTGCAAAGTGTTTAGTAGCAAGGTAATATGATAGTAGTGGTAACGGAAACAAAAGTAATATTTTTTGGTTTTATAGTGATTGTAACAATAGCAACGGAAAAGTAAATAAGCGAAGAACAATATATGAAAAGCTCGTAGGCATTGGATTGGTGATGGAGAATTATGTCAGATGCGATAGATCATGCAACAGTTATAACATAGGGTGACACAGAACTAGCTCCAGTTCATCAATATAATGTAGGCATGTATTCCGAATATAGTCATACGTGCTTATGGAATAGAACTTGCATGAAATCTTTTATCCTACCCTCCCGTGGTAGGGTCCTATTGGAAACTAAGGGATATTAAGGCCTCCTTTTAATAGAGTACCGGACCAAAGCATTAACACATAGTGAATACATGAACTCCTCAAACTACGGTCATCATCGGTAATGGTCCCGATTATTGTCACTTCGGGGTTAACGGGTAGTAACACATAATAGGTGACTATAGACTTGCAAGATAGGATCAAGAACTCACATATATTCATGAAAACATAATAGGTTCAGATCTGAAATCATGGCACCCGGGCCCTAGTGAGAAGCATTAAGCATAGCAAAGTCATAGCAACATCAATCTCAGAACATAGTGGATACTAGGGATCAAACCCTAACAAAACTAACTTGATTACATGATAAATCTCATCCAACCCATCACTGTCCAGCAAGCATACGATGGAATTACTCACGCATGGCGATAAGCATCATGAAATTGGTGATGGAGGAAGGTTGATGATGACGATGGCGATGGATTCCCCTCTCCAGAGCCCGAACGGACTCCAGATCAGGCCTCCTGAGAGAGTTTAGGGCTTGGCGGCGGCTCCGTATCGTAAAACGCGACGAATCCTTCTCTCTGATTTTTTCTCCCCGAACACGAATATATGGAGTTGGAGTTGAGGTCGATGGAGCGTCAGGGGTCCCACGAGGCTGGGGGACGCGCCTAGGGGGTATGCGCGCCCCCACCCTCGTGGACAGGGTGTGGGCCCCCTGACGTGGATTCTTCTTCCAGTATTTTATATATATTCCAAAAATAATCTCCATTGATTTTCAGGTCATTCCGAGAACTTTTATTTCTGCACCAAAATAACACCATGGCAATTCTGCTGAAAACAGTGTCAGTCCGGGTTAGTTCCATTCAAATCATGCAAGTTAGAGTCCAAAACAAGGGCAAAAGTGTTTGGAAAAGTAGATACAAGGGAGACGTATCATTACCCAAATCGTAAACTGCTACCCCAATTTGACGACGAGGCCCTCGAACCCGCACCATCAGAACGTAATGCGGCTGACCGACCACCTCGTGGCCGGGACAAAACGACAACTCAAGCCAAACACCAACCCATACTACCTCGCCATAAAGGTAGAGATCTAACAGCTTGGGGATATAACTATTACCTGCGGCAACACCTGGACATTAGAGCAGGTCAGACCAGATCGATCTACGGATCGCAGGGGCGTGCCCCGACGCGCGGTGACGACTATCTAGCCAGACATGACAAGCATAATCATGCCCGGGCCGAAAACCGCAGACGAACTCCATCCGAGCTACGTCATGACTTGGCCCAATATAGAAGCACCGCACACCCCCTCTACTTCACTGATGAAGTAATGGAGCACTAATTCCCAGAAGGGTTTAAACCCATGAATATCGAATCGTATGATGGAACAACAGATCCCGCGGTATGGATTGAGGATTTTCTTCTCCATATTCATATGGCCCACGATGATGATCTTCATGCCATCAAATACCTCCCGCTAAAAGTCAAGGGACCAGCTCGGGACTGGTTGAACAGTCTGCCTGAAAACTCCATTGGTTGCTGGGAGGACTTGGAAGACGCCTTCCGCGACAACTTCCAAGGTACATACGTCTGATCTCTGGGTTCCGATGACTTAAGTCACATAGTTCAACAGCCCGGAGAGTTAGCTAGGAAATTATGGACTAGGTTCCTAACTAAAAAGAACCAGATCGTCGACTGTCCGGATGCCGAAGCCCTAGCGGCCTTTAAGCATAGCATCCGCGACGAATGGTTCGCCCGACACCTCAGCGAGGAAAAGCTGAAGTCCATGGCAGCCCTCACGGCACTCATGACCCGCTTTTGCGCGTGCGAAGATAGCTGGCTAGCCTGTAGCAACAATAGTTCAAGCAAACTTGGCACCTCTGAAGCCAGAAATAGCAACGGCAGGCCCCGACGCAACATGCACAAGCGTCAAAACAACGATGATAATAACGATGACACGGCGGTCAACGCCGGATTCAGTGGCTCCAAATCTGGGCAATGGAAGAAGCCATTTAAAAGGAACGATCCGAGATCATCCAACTTGGACCACATACTTGATCGTCCATGTCAGATCCACGGCACCCCCGACAAACCAGCCAATCATACCAACAAAAGTTGTTGGGTTTTTAAACAGGCCGACAAGTTAAATGCCGAAAACAAGGAGAAGGGGTCGGAGAGTGAGGACGACGACGAGGAGCCCCATCCACCGAACACAGGGGGACAGAAGAAGCCCCCCCAAGGTAAAGCGGTGAACATGATATACCTTACCCATATCCCCAAGAGGGAGCGCAAACGTGCACTCAGGGACGTCTATGCGATAGAGCCAGTCTCCCCAAAATTCAACCCATGGTCGTCCTGCCCTATCACCTTCGATTGCAGGGACCATCCGATCAGTATCCATCATGGTGGTTCAGCCACATTGGTCCTTGACCCAATTATTGATGGATTCCACCTCACGCGAGTCCTCATGGACAGTGGCAGCAGCCTCAACCTGCTCTATCGGAATACAGTCCGCAAAATGGGCATCAATCCATCAAGGATCAAGCCCACAAAAACTACCTTTAAAGGAGTAATACCAGGTGTAGAGGCCCGCTGCATGGGTTCAATCACATTGGAAGTTGTCTTAGGATCCCCGGACAACTTCTGAAGCGAAGAATTGATCTTCGACATTGTCCCCTTCCGCAGTGGCTATCACACACTGCTCGGACAAACTGCATTTGCTCGATTCAATGCATTGCCACACTATGCTTATCTCAAACTTAAGATGCCCGGACCACGCGATGTCATAACAGTCAATGGAAACACTTAGCGCTCCCTCCGTACTCAGGAGCACACCGCGACCCTAGCAGCAGCAGTACAGACCGGCCTTATCAAGCAGAACCTTAATTCGGCGGCCAAGCTCCCGGACACTGTCAAACAAGTCCGGACTACTCTGCAGCAGGACAGTCCAGCC
The DNA here is from genome assembly GCF_018294505.1 of Triticum aestivum. NCBI lineage: Eukaryota > Viridiplantae > Streptophyta > Magnoliopsida > Poales > Poaceae > Triticum > Triticum aestivum. The sequence goes on from NC_057803.1 coordinate 469,918,803, forward strand.
CGTCAGGAGCTCAACTAGCAATTCGGCCTCCGTCTCAGTCCTGACCAAATGGCGGCGTACGTACTGTGCGTACATAACTAGGCACTCAAAATACCATGGGCATAGACGGAGGCGTAACTCGATTGTGGTCCATCATACGGCTCCCATGCATACTTTTCCTTTTCCTTTTTACCATTTTTTAGTCTTTTCTTTCACAGAACCCTCCCGATGGCCTGATCATCGGTCCTCTCGAAGGATAGATACACCAAGACGGCAAGCAGTACAGACATGTGGGGGAATCTAGATGTTCTTCTTGATGATTGATACGTCTCCAACGTATCTATAATTTTTGATTGCTCCATGCTATTTTATCTACTATTTTGGACATTATTGGGCTTTATTATCCACTTTTATATTATTTTTGGGACTAACCTATTAACCAGAGGCCCAACCCAGAATTGCTAATTTTTGCCTGTTTTAGGGTTTTGAAGAAAAGGAATATCAAACGGAGTCCAAACGGAAGGGAACGTGATTTTCTCAACGAATAAGACCCAGGAGACTTGGACCCTACGTCAAGACACAAAAGAGGAGGCCACGAGGTAGCGGGGCGCGCCTACCCCCCCCCCCCAGGCGCGCCCTCCACCCTCGTGGGCCCCCTGTTGCTCCACCGACGTACTCCTTCCTCCTATATATACCTACGTACCCCCAAACAATCAGATACGGAGCCAAAACCCTAATTCCACCGCAGCAACTTTCTGTATCCACGAGATCCCATCTTGGGCCTGTTCTGGAGCTCCATGGGAGGGGGCATCGATCACGGAGGGCTTCTACATCATCACCATAGCCCCTCCGATGAAGTGTGAGTAGTTTACCTCAGACCTACGGGTCCATAGTTAGTAGCTAGATGACTTCTTCTCTCTTTTTGGATCTCAATACAATGTTCTCCCCCTCTCTTGTGGAGATCTATTCGATGTAATCTTATTTTTGCGGTGTGTTTGTTGAGACCGATGAATTGTGGGTTTATGATCAAGTCTATCTATGAACAATATTTGAATCTTCTCTGAATTCTTTTATGTATGATTGGTTATCTTTGCAAGTCTCTTCGAATTATCAGTTTGGTTTGGCCTACTAGATTGATCTTTCTTGCAATGGGAGAAGTGCTTAGCTTTGGGTTCAATCTTGCGGTGTCCTTTCCCAGTGACAGTAGGGGCAGCAAGGCACGTATTGTATTGTTGCCATCGAGGATAACAAGATGGGGTTTTCATCATATTGCATGAGTTTATCCCTCTACACCATGTCATCTTGCTTAAGGCGTTACTCTGTTTTCATTAACTTAATACTCTAGATGCATGCTGGATAGCGGTCAATGAGTGGAGTAATAGTAGTAGATGCAGGCAGGAGTCGGCCTACTTGTCTCGAACGTGATGCCTATATACATGATCATACCTAGATATTTTCATAACTATGCTCAATTCTGTCAATTGCTCAACAGTAATTTGTTCACCCACCGTATAATACTTATGCTCTTGAGAGAAGCCACTAGTGAAACCTATGGCCCTCGGGTCTATCTTCATCATATTAATCTCCCAATACTTAGTTATTTCCTTTGCTTTTATTTTACTTTGCATGTTTATCAAAAAAATACCAAAAATATTATCTTATCATATCTCACTCTCGTAAGTGGCCGTGTAGGGATTGACAACCCCTTATCGCGTTGGTTGCGAGGATTTATTTGTTTTTTGCAGGTACAAGGGACTGGCGCGTAGCCTCCTACTGGATTGATACCTTGGTTCTCAAAAACCGAGGGAAATACTTACGCTACTTTGATGCATCGTCCCTTCCTCTTCGGGGAAAACCAACGCAGTGCTCAAGAGGTAGCAAGAAGGATTTCTGGCGCCGTTGCCGGGGAGGTCTACGCAAAAGTCAATATACCAAGTACCCATAACATACCCTTATCTCCCACATTACATTATTTACCATTTGCCTCTCGTTTTCCTCTCCCCCACTTCAACCTTGCCGTTTTATTCGCCCGCTCTCTCTATCCTCCTTCTCTTTCCCGTTTGCTTCTTTATGCCCGCTTGCTTTTTGTTTGCTTGTGTGTTAGTTCGTTTGCTTGTCGTTATGGCTAGTCCCTTATCTTCTCCGTTGTCCCCTGAGTTCGAAATCTTTCACTTCAAGCAAAGACTAGGAGAAAACTTAAAAGATGCCTGGTTGAGAATAATGGAGTCTTATCGTAATTGTACCTCTGAAATAAACCTGAGAATTTTGCTTCGCAATTTTTATGTTGGATTAAATATGTCTCATAGACAACTCTTCGATTGTGTTGCCAAAGGCAATTTTATTGAAATCGATCCCCATATTGCGCTTGAAATTATAGAAGGTATAGTGGGAACACTACCTCAACAAAAGGGACCTCATCCTACTTAGGAAGAGACGCAAGTTTTTGAAAAAATTTGTGAAGTTACTAAAATTTTATAGAAGTCTCTTGAACCTCTTAAGAACATTAGTGGAAATATTCACCGCATGAATATGTTGATTACCCTTTGCAATAAGCGGTTGGATTCATTAGATCTAAAAATTTCAAAATATGAAGGGAAACATAAAGAACCTCCTGGATTCGAGCTTGATTCTGCAAAAAAGTTGAAAACTAAAGATGGCAATACCTAGATCTATCCTTGCTTGATTATGCCTAGCTAGGGGCGTTAAACGATAGCGCTTGTTGGGAGGCAACCCAATTTTATTTTTATTCCTTAATTTTTTCTCCTGTTTAGTAATAAATAATTTATCTAGCCTCTGTTTTGGTTGTGTTTTTTGTGTTTAATTAGTGTTTGTGCCAAGTAGAACCCTTGGGAAGACTTGGGGAAAGTCTCGTTAAACTTGCTGTAAAAAAACAGAAACTTTAGCGCTCACGAGAACTGCTGCCATTTTTATTTGGAAAGTTCTATTTAGTTAATTCTTTTTGAATATGATTAATAGATAAATTACTCACGTCAATCAATTTATTTTAGAATTTTTGGGGTTTCATATCTTGCGCTAGCTACAGATTACTACAGACTGTTCTGTTTTTGTCAGATCCTGTTTTGTGTGTGTTGTTTGCTTATTTTGATGAATCTATGGCTAGTAAAATAGTTTATAAACCATAGAGAAGTTGGAATAAAGTAGGTTTAACACCAACATAAATAAAGAATGAGTTCATTACAGTACCTTGAAGTGGTCTTTTGTTTTCTTTCGCTAACGGAGCTCACGAAATTTTCTACTTTGAGTTTTGTGTTGTGAAGTTTTCAAGTTTTGGGTAAAGATTTGATGGATTATGGAACAAGGAGTGGAAAGAGCCTAAGCTTGGGGATGCCCATGGCGCCCCCAAGATAATCTAAGGACACCTAAAAGCCAAAGCTTGGGGATGCCCCGGAAGGCATCCCCTCTTTCGTCTACTTCTATCGGTAACTTTACTTGGAGCTATATTTTTATTCACCACATGATATGTGTTTTGCTTGGAGCGTCTTGTATGATTTGAGTCTTTACTTTTTAGTTTACCACAATCATCCTTGTTGTACACACCTTTTGAGAGAGCCATACATGATTTGGAATTTGTCAGAATACTCTATGTGCTTCGCTTATATCTTTTGAGTTATATAGTTTTGCTCTAGTACTTCACTTATCTTTTAGAGCACGATGGTGGATTTGTTTTATAGAAACTATTGATCTCTCATGCTTCACTTTGATTATTTTGAGAGTCTTAAATAGCATGTTAATTTGCTTAAAATCCTAATATGCTAGGTATTCAAGATTAGTAAAATTTTCTTATGAGTGTTTTGAATACTAAGAGAAGTTTGATGCTTGATGATTGTTTTGAGATATGGAGGTAATAATATCAAAGTCGTGCTAGTTGAGTAGTTGTGAAATTGAGAAATGCTTGTATTGAAGTTTGCAAGTCCCATAGCATGCACATATGGTAAAATTTATGTAACAAATTTGAAACATGAGGTGTTATTTGATTGTCCTCCTTATGAGTGGCGGTCGGGGACGAGCGATGGTCTTTTCCTACCAATCTATCCCCCTAGGAGCATGCGCGTAGTGCCGAGGTTTTTGATGACTTGTAGATTTTTGCAATAAGTATGTGAGTTCTTTATGACTAATGTTGAGTCCATGGATTATACGCACTCTCACCCTTCCATCCTTGCTAGCCTCTTCGGTACCGTGCATTGCCCTTTCTCACATTGAGAGTTGGCGCAAACTTCGCCGGTGCATCCAAACCCCGTGATATGATACGCTCTTTCACACATAAACCTCCTTATATCTTCCTCAAAACAGCCACCATACCTACCTATTATGGCATTTCCATAGCCATTTCGAGATATATTGCCATGCAACTTTCCACCATTCCGTTTATCATGACACATTCATTATTGTCATATTGCTTAGCATGATCATGTAGTTGACATAGTATTTGTGGCAAAGCCACCGTTCATAATTCTTTCATACATGTCACTCTTGGTCCATTGCATATCCCGGTACACCGCCGGAGGCATTCATATAGAGTCATTTTTTTTCTAGTATCAAGTTGTAATCTTTGAGTTGTAAAATAAATAGAAGTGTGATGATCATAATTTTCTAGAGCATTGTCCCAAGTGAGGAACTATAAAAAAAGAGAGAAAGGCCATATAAAAAAAGAGAAAGGCCAAATAAAAAAATGAGAGAAAAAGAGAGAAGGGACAATGTTACTATCCTTTGCCACACTTGTGCTTCAAAGTAGCACCGTAATCTTCATGATAGAGAGTCTCTTGTTTTGTCACTTTCATATACTATTGGGAATTTTCATTATAGAACTTGGCTTGTATATTCCAACAATGGGCCTCCTCAAGTGCCCTAGGTCTTCGTGAGCAAGCAAGTTGGATGCACACCCACTTAGTTTCTTTTGTTGAGCTTTCATACATTTATAGCTCTAGTGCATCCGTTGCATGGCAATCCCTACTCCTTGCATTAACATCAATCGGTGGGCATCTCCATAGCCCATTGATTAGCCTCGTTGATGTGAGACTTTCTCCTTTTTGTCTTCTCCACATAACCCCCCTCATTATATTCTATTCCACCCATAGTGCTATGTCCATGGCTCGCGCTCATATATTGCGTGAAAGCTTATAGGTTTGAGATTACTAAAGTATGAAACAATTGCTTGGCTTGTCATCGGGGTTGTGCATGATGAGAGCATTCTTGTGTGACGAAAATGGAGCATGACTAAACTATATGATTTTGTAGGGATGAACTTTCTTTGTCCATGTTATTTTGAGAAGACATAATTGCTTTATAGTATGCTTAAAGTATTATTATTTTTATGTCAATATGAACTTTTGTCTTGAATCTTTCGAATCTGAATATTCATACCACAATTAAGAAGAATTACATTAAAATTATGCCTAGTAGCACTCCGCATCGAAAATTCTATTTTTATCATTTACCTACTCGAGGACGAGCAGGAATTAAGCTTGGGGATGCTTGACACATCTCCAACGTATCTATAATTTTTTGATTGCTCCATGCTATTTTATCTACTGTTTTGGACATTATTGGGCTTTATTATCCACTTCTATATTATTTTTGGGACTAACCTATTAACCGGAGGCCCAGCCTAGAATTGTTGTTTTTTGCCTGTTTTAGGGTTTCGAAGAAAAGGAATATCAAACGGAGTCCAAACGGAATGAAACCTTCGGGAACGTGATTTTCTCAACGAACAACACCCAGGAGACTTGGACCCTACGTCAAGACACAAAACAGGAGGCCACGAGGTAGGGGGCGCGCCTACCCCCTCCCCCCCAGGCGCGCCCTCCACCCTCGTGGGCCCCCTGTTGCTCCACCGACGTACTCCTTCCTTCTATATATACCTACATACCCCCAAACGATCATATACAGAGCCAAAACCCTAATTCCACCGCCGCAACTTTCTGTATCCACGAGATCCCATCTTGGGGCCTGTTCTGGAGCTCCATGGGAGGGGGCATCGATCACGGAGGGCTTCTACATCATCACCATAGCCCCTCCGATGAAGTGTGAGTAGTTTACCTCAGACCTACGGGTCCATAGTTAGTAGCTAGATGGCTTCTTCTCTCTTTTTGGATCTCAATACAATGTTCTTCGCCTCTCTTGTGGAGATCTATTCGATGTAATCTTATTTTTGCAGTGTGTTTGTTGAGACCGATGAATTGTGGGTTTATGATCAAGTATATCTATGAACAATATTTGAATCTTCTCTGAATTCTTTTATGTATGATTGGTTATCTTTGCAAGTCTCATCTAATTATCAGTTTGGTTTGGCCTACTAGATTGATCTTTCTTGCAATGGGAGAAGTTCTTAGCTTTGGGTTCATTCTTGCGGTGTCCTTTCCCAGTGACAGTAGGGGTAGCAAGGCACGTATTGTATTGTTGCCATCGAAGATAACAAGATGGGGTTTTCATCATACTGCATGACTTTATCCCTCTACATCATGTCATCTTGCTTAAGGCGTTACTCTGTTTTCATTAACTTAATACTCTAGATGCATGCTGGATAGCGGTCGATGTGTGGAGTAATAGTAGTACATGCAGGCAGGAGTCGGTCTATTTGTCTCGGACGTGATGCCTATATACATGATCATACCTAGATATTCTCATAACTATGCTCAATTCTGTCAATTGCTCAACAGTAATTTGCTCACCCACCATAGAATACTTATGCTCTCGAGAGAAGCCACTAGTGAAACCTATGGCCCCCAGGTCTATCATCATCATATTAATCTCCCAATACTTAGTTATTTCCTTTGCTTTTTACTTTGCTTTTATTTTACTTTGCATCTTTATCACAAAAATACCAAAAATATTATCTTATCATATCTATCAGATCTCACTCTCATGAGTGGCCGTGTAGGGATTGACAACCCCTTATCGAGTTGGTTGCGAGGATTTATTTGTTTTGTGCAGGTACGAGGGACTGACGCATAGCCTCCTATTGGATCGATACCTTGGTTCTCAAAAACTGAGGGAAATACTTGCGCTACTTTGCTGCATCATCCCTTCCTCTTCGGGGAAAACCAACGCAGTGCTCAAGAGGTAGCTATGATCATTCTACCTGTTTTCGGGACCCGCACGCAACTCCCCCTTGGTCTTGGCATGCTAAAAAGCCAGGTTGCTTATCGCACTATTTGTACAAATACACTTTGACGTATTAATCAAACTATAATGGAAACAGTTTGCGGCCCAACTTACGTGGCACTAGCTTACTACTTCATTTTATTTCGCTATTCTTATCGATTGCACCCATACACTTTGGTACGCTTTAATTCGCCTGGGGCTTCATTATGCTCCATACTACGGCAACAAAGTCCGAACACTTTTTACAATACAGTTCAGCACCCTGAATTTTAGCATTATATGCATCGGCTCCGAATCATGTCTTTGGTCAATAGTTGGGTTTCCCGGCTCCTGTGCTTGCTATCTTACGTTCCATCCTATGGGCTAGGGTAGTAAAGGGAGAACTACTGCGATTGTGTTTCTAGTTTATCCAGGCAAACATCTCAGTAGAGAAAGCCGAAAACTAACTGTCATGATACGGCGAGAGCTGGTCAGCTATTCGGAGGTTAAAAATCTTTTGTGATTTTTTCTGCATTATGCGACGAATCGGCCTCTACCCGATCAGGTGTCTACAACCCCCTAGTCCGAATTAAATACTAACTAGGGGATGCGCCTACATTTCTATTATCAAAGTCCTATGGCTAAGTGAGAGTGATAAAGCCACATAGTCCGATTGCCTGGTTCGTTGCGCTAAACACCTCCTTCAAGGACCAAACTCTTGGATCAAGAGTGTTTAGATTCCATCCCCAACACCCCCGTAATACCTACATGGGGGATGAAGCCAAGGACTGGCCAACTCCCAGATTTAACAAAACAGCCGCATAGGAGGTAAAATTTTCAAACAACAAACACTATATTACATAATGGCTCTGTTTCATAATACAGGAAGGGATAACATGAATGACTTCACTCAAAGCTAATGTCTTTTGAACACTGGCCCTCTACAATGCGGGATCCCTTCAGGACATCATCAAAATACGCTCAGGCGTGCGGTGCTCCTTGCCCACTGGTGGTCCCTCGGTCGCGAGCTTGACGGCGTCCATATTCGCCCACTGCACCTTGACACGGGCGAAGGCCATCCGCGCACCTTCAATGCAGACCGATCGCTTGATGGAATCAAGTCGAGGGTAGGCATTGATCAGTCGCTTCACGAGCCCGAAGTAGCTGCTGGGTATGGCTTCGGCAGGCCATAGATGGATTATCAAATCCTTCATGGCCAGTTCGGCCACCCTATGTAGTTCGGTCAGCTGTTTCAGCTGATCGCTAAAGGGCACTAGATGCTCTGGCGCAAGGTATTGCAACCAGAATAGCTTCTCCGTTGAGCTCCCCTCTTCGGCTCGGAAGAATTCCGCAGCATTGGCAACACTACGCGGCAGATCCGCAAGCACCCCTGGAGAACTCCAAATATGGGTCAGTAAGAGGAACCTTTTCTTCAGATACTTGCTTTGCATAATAAAGGCCTTACCCGCCACGATTTTTTTGGCCTCCTGGATTTCCTGGAGGGCGCCCGGGCTTCAACCCAGGCATCGTGTGTGCTTTGGCGGGCCTTGGCAAGTTCGGACTCTTGATCCGCAATATTGCGCTCCAAGGACTCACACTTCCTCATGGCGTCCTGGAGCTCCTGCTGGACCTCACCACCCCTGGCCTCGTGTTTTTCACGAGCAGCTTGTTCCTTTGCCACTCTTTCCTGGGCTTCGGCCAGCGCCTTCTTGAGGGTCTCCACCTCGGTCGCCGCTCCTACAAAATATCATGGCACTATGGTAAACACAAATCATTCATCCTTTCTGAATCTACACAAGGTCATTGCATACCTTGATGGTCCTCCAGCTGTTTTTTCATGCGGCCAAGATCTTCCTCGGTCCGCTCCAGACTCTACTTCAGTCCGGAGACCTCAGTAGCATGAGAGGTTGCAGCCAGCAAAGACGCCTGCTTATTCACATAGACACATATGGTTAGTCTCCTGCGAAAATTAGTTGATCCTCTGTCCGGCTTTTCTTTTTGAACACCGGACAGTGTCTCAGGGGCTACTGGCTATACTATGGCATTCCTTTTGCATAAATTGCGTTTTCATACCTCAAAGCCTATTAGAAGGCTTGTGCAGGCTTCGGTCAGTTCGCTCTTTGTGGACTGAATCCTCTTTGCGGACTGGCTATACTATGACATTCCTTTTGCAACAATGGAAGCACTTCGCGGCGCTTCCAATAGAGTATCCGGTGCCTCTGGATGGACAGACGTCACCGATGGAATCGATGCACCTCCTTCTTTTGAAGGAGGCTGCTTGCCAGATTGCGGAACCGTATAGGTCTCCGGAATTGTATTCGGCTGGGGGGCGGATTGGATATGGCCCCCATCGCCAGTCTCCATGGGGATTTGCTCCCCCGTGTGTCTGACGGCCGAGGGTTCACCCTCTAGCGCCACCCTGACGGCCTCCTGTGTCTCTCCCTGGCCTAGGGAGGTCCTTCGGGATAGCACCTCGGTGTTATCCATGTCCTTGGGAGAAGAGGCCGCCAGAAGGGACCCGCTGTCCATCACCTTCGGATCCAGCGAATCCCTGAAGATGAGGATCGCTGGAGGTCAGCACGAGATGGACTACAGCGCATAATTCAACATATTAAAACCATGAAGAAAAGGAGCTGGATATATGTGTGCGTCTTTGAGTACTTACAGTTCGGCTAGGGGCTTATCCCTAGGGCGCCACTCGCAGCTGCTATCAATGTCCCACACGGAGTTGTCCGTGGGGGAGACCTTCCCCTTCTTGGACGCCACTGCCTCCAGATGCGTGGAGGCCGCCCTTTTCTTCCTCCCCCCTTCAGGTGAGAGTTGCTTTCCTCCTCCTCGTCGTCGTCCTCGGTGTGGGAGGAGTGGGTCTCGGCGTGTTCGAACGTCACGTCCGAAGTGCCCTTACGGCGGAGACCACTCCTGGTCTCCTTGGCCTTCTTCTTGGCCTTCTTCTCCGACGCTTGGTAAGGCGCCAGAACCAGCATCTTCGTCAGAAGAGGGACTGCTGGGTTTTCGGGCAGCGGAGCCGGACACTAGATCCGCTCCGCCTTCTTTTTCCAGCCCTGAAAAAATAAATGGGGAAGCTTAGGCGTCTTCCTTGAGTATGCAAGTAAAGGATACACCTTGAAATGCGAAAAACTTACCAGACTGGCAGGATGGGCCAGGTCGTGCCCGCGGTCCTCGGTCGTCGCTGGCCATGTCTTGTTGGCCTTAAAGAGCACCTTCCAAATGTCTTCATGCATAGTGCTGAAGAACTATTGCAAGATCTGTTGCTCGGCTGGATCGAACTCCCACAAATGGCAAGTTCGGCTTTGTCACGGAAGGATCCGGCGAACAAGCATCACTTGGATCACATTGACAAGCTTGATGCTCTTGTCTACCATGCTCCTGATGCACACCTGAAGCGTTGTCAGCTCATCCAACGAAGACCAGTCTAGGCCCTTCTCTAGCCAAGAGGTGAGCCGCATCGGGGCTCCGGACTAGAATTCGGAAGCCGTAGCCCAGGTGGTGTCGCGAGGCTCCGTGACGTAGAACCACTGCTATTTCCACCCTTTGACAGTCTCCACGAAGGTACCTTTGGGCCATGAGATGGTTGGCATCTTGCTCACCATGGCGCCTCCGCACTCTGCGTGTTGACCGCCCACCACCTTCGGCTTCACATTGAAGATCTTTAACCACAATCCAAAGTGGGGTGGGATGTGGAGGAAGGCATCGCACACAACAATAAATGTTGAGATGTTGAGGAAGGAGTTGGGGACCAGATCGTGGAAATCCAGCCCGTGGTAGAACATGACTCCGCGGATGAATGGGACCACCCTCTCATGGGGCTCCGGGGTGGGTATGATCTGCCCCATTGCTGGAAGCCGGTGGGTGATTTCCTGGGCTAAGTACCCGGCCTCCTGGAGCTTAGTGATGTCCTTCTCCTTGATGGAGGAAACCATCCACTTGCCCTGCGCTCTAGATCCGGACATGGCTGGAGTGTTTTTTTGAGATGGAAGCTTAGGCGCTGGAGCTCGAGAATGGATGGGCAGAGAGGAAGAGGGCGTGGGTGAAAGGTGAAATCCTTATCCCTTTATAAAGGCTACGAATATCAAGCGCCTCCCCACTCGCCTTCAAACTCGCCTATTCCCCAAGGGCGGTGCAGACGGCGCGGCTGGATTACCCACGCCCATATTGATGAGAATCCCGCAATAAGGGGACACGATCTCTGCTTCGACAAGACGTGCCAATAAAACCACATATTGAAACATGGAGCGGGAGGCTAAAAAAAGGTTTGAAATAATGACCGAGCAGTGACGTGATGTCACGCTACAAAAGTTGTTAGTGGATTAGACTCATAAAATATTATACTCTCTGTGTGTGTGCCTGGTACTCGCTTTGCAGAGCCGGACACGTTTTCTGTGTTTGAAGGCTGTTTTGGAGTATTCCGAGGAGGAACCCGCCTTGCAATGCCAAGGACAATCTGCGCGCCGGACACATCGTCATTGAAGCCTGGTTCAGGGGCTACTGAGGGAGTCCTAGATTAAGGGGTCCTCGGGCGTCCGGACTATGTAACATGGGCCGGACTAAGGGTTATGAAGATACAAGACAGAAGACTTCCTCTCGTGTTCGGATGGGAGTCTCCTTTGCGTGGATGGCAAGCTTGGCGTTCGGATATGTAGATTCCTTCCTTTATAAACCGACTCTGTACAACCCTAGGCCCCTCCGGTGTCTATATAAACCGGAGGGTTTAGTCATTACGATCTCGTGGTAGATCAACTCTTGTAATCCTCATATTCATCAAGATCAATCAAGCAGGAAGTAGGGTATTACCTCCATAAAGAGGGCCCGAACCTGGGTAAACATCGTGTCCCGTGTCTCCTGTTACCATCAACCCTAGACGCACAGTTCGGGACCCCCTACCCGAGATCCGCCGGTTTTGACACTGACAACAGGTCTTAATCCCACCCGAGTATGTGTAGATTGGGTTCATTTTCCCATGCTCTGCTCCAGATCCGACGCAAAATTTCGGCAACATCTCCTCGATATTCTCCTGATACACGTCTCGGTAATATGCGCAGAGATGATGTGTACCCGGAGAACAACAGGGAGGCACTGACCAAATTCTGCATCGGATCTGGAGCAGATGATATGGGAAAACGAACCCAATCTACACATAATCGGCTGTCCATGGATAACATTGGACAATTCAAAAGAATCACGGTTATAAATATGCAAATGCATGCATATTTATAAATGTAACCCTTTCGAACGGGAGATGCATAGTGGTCACGCATACTGATGATTCAACACCTATAACTAGCAAGTTTCGTCTGCACGAAGTCCGGAACAAAGCAAATGAAGGGGGAGGAGGAGATGTCATTTGTGCTCACCCACGAACGCAGGAGCGGACCCTCGTCAAACACTAGACCCTCGCAGCGATGAAAAAACTGCACATTTAAATTGAAAGATTAGTAACATAGCAATATTGTTTTTTCCGTCAACCTAACTAAATATTTACAACATTACGAGCTGGTTAGGGCGTTCCTCGGCGTCGATGGAACCCTAAATATGAAGTATCATAGGTGCGAGATACATGTGGCGCTCGGTGTTGAACACTAGATCCACATCCCACAAGTGACGCCGGCGCCCGGCGTCCCGCGCGCAGCAATAGTTCTGGGGGCCAATGACGGTCAAACACCTTGGTGAATTTGTGTGGCAGCCTCTGCGATGAGGATTAAATCCAAGTTTTGAAACTTGAAACAACCAAACCGACTTGAGTCAGTTTGGGTGTTTCAAGTTTCAACAGTTGGCTTTAAATCGTCATCGCACAGGCTGCAAGACAAATTTGCATAGGTGTTCGACTGCCATCGACCTCGAGAACTGTTGCTGCAGGACGCCGGACGCCGGCATCACTTGTGAGACGTGGATCTAGTGTTTGTCACCGACGGCCACATGTATCTCGCACCGACGATACTTGCTATTTAGGGTTCCATCAACATCGAGGAACCCCCTAACCCACTCATCCCCGGGCGCCCTTTGGTATGGCGACGCACGGTCGACGGGTCAGCACTCAGACCAGGGGATTCTCGGCATGGGCGACAGCGTCGGGACCGGTTGGACCCGCTGGCTCCACCATCTATCCCATAGGTGACGGACGATCCATGACCCTCTTCCTTTTTTCCCTTTTCCTCTTCTTCTACCTATTCTTCTTTTTTTCAACTTTCTTCTTCTTCTAATTATCTAAACCTAAACCTAGCACTAACCTAATCCAACCACTAATTAACCTAAACCTATTAATAACACCTAAACCTAAACAACAAAGAACAATAGAAAAATAAAAAGAAAGTTCACCTTGGCTCCGGCGGTGGTGGAGGAGGCGGCGGGCGGCGGGGCGGCGTGGCGGGGAGCCGGGGCGGCAGGGGCGGTGGGGGTCGGGGGCGGCAGCGCAGGTGAGGTGGGGGAGAGAGAGAGGGGTGGGGCACGGGCGCTGGCCCATTTTTAGTTAGGTTGCAGCTCTTTGCCATCTGCTAGAAGATGGCAAAGAGCCTAGATGACGGTCGTTGAAACGGCCACTTTCTTTGTCATCTGCTAGCAGACGGCAAAGAAAGTGGCCGCTAGGTCGTTCTCATTAGTGGGCCACCCACCCTCTTTGCCGTCTGCTAGCAGATGATAAAGCTTCTATGCCATCAGCTAGCAGACGGCAAAGAGTTGGCTGACGGCAAACATGATCTTTGCCGGCAACTCTTTCTTTGCCATCATTTTTCTATAAGATGATGGCAAAGACCTTCTTTGCCGTTAGCTGGCTAACGGCAAAGATCCTGATTCCAGGAGTGAATATTAATATAATAATTATCTATGTTTTCATGATTTTCTCGGATTTTTTGGAGTTACAGGAGTATAGTTTTTGTTCAGATCATTACAAACTATTCTGTTTTAGACATATTTTGTTTTTTATTGCATAGTGTGCTTTTTTAGTGATGCTATGGATTATATCGGGGGTATAAGTCATGGAGAAGTTAGAATACAATAGGTATTATGCAAGAATAATTATAAATGAGTTTACGATAGTACCTAAAGTTTATGATTTGCCGATTATACTAACGAATCTCACAAAGTTTCTGTTGAGTTTTGTGTGCTAAAGTTTTCATGTTTTGGGGGAGATCATGATGGATGAAGGAATAAGAAGCGGCAAGATCCTAAGTTTGGGGATTCCCAAGGAACCCCAAGGTAATATTCAAGGAAGAGCCAAGCATATAAGCTTGGGGATGCCCTGTATGACATCCCCTCTTTCGTCCACAATTCATCGGTATGTTACCTAGAGCTATATTGTTTTTATTCATCACATGATATGAGTTTTACTTGGAGCATCATGTGCCATAGTTTTTTTGTTTGCTTGCTAGTTTTCCACAATCATTGTTTGTTGGACACATCTTTTGAGAGAGACGCAAATTCATCATGATTTGTTAGGATACTCTATGAGCTATGCAGTTGCTCTTGTGCTTCACTTATATCTTTAGAGCACAGTGGTGGTTATATTTTATAGAAATGATTGCACTCTCATGCTTCACTTAAATCGTTTTTAGAGTCTTTTAAATAGGAAGTGGTAATGTGCACGGGTTATGAGACTAGTCTAAAAATGATAGGTATATAAGAGAGATGTAATAACAACTTTCATGTAGATCATTAAATATGAAACGTGTGATTTAATTATATTGATGTCGCAATATTAAAGGGCATTAGTTCATAAGCATTCGTTAGTATAAATACTGATATTAAGGCTCTAATAATAGTTAGGTGGCATTTATATTTAATTTAATATCAACATGCCTTAAAAGGCAAAGAGGTGGAAGACTACTAGGGCCACTTAGGCCCGAAATGGCTGGCACCGTCTTTCCCCGTGGAAAGGGGAGGGGCAGGCCGAATTGAAGGGGGACTCCTCCTCCATTTTGCCGGCGCAAGGGAGAGAGTTCCTTCACCCCTTGTAGGGCCCCCCTCCCCCCTGCAACCTATATACTTTAGGTCTTGGGCACTTTTGAACACACAAGTTTTGGAGCCTCCTCTAGTTCTCTAGCTCTAGTTCTAATTGGTCATAGTTGATCAATTAGAGCTAGAACTAGATCCTCTAATCCTCATAACTAGAAGCCCAGTGTGGTTCTAATCTCCTCCCTCTAATTCTCCGGCGATGATTAGCTCTAGACGGTGAAGCGCTGCCAGATCGTGAAGACTGGACGCTTGCAACTCGTAGAAAGGCCATGCTTTATGTCTTCCGTTTGAGGGACTATTCATGGGCGGTTCACGGGATTGTTCATCTACAGTTTGAGGGACTCCAAGTATGATATACACTGACTCGTCATCTTCCGCTACAACTCAGAGTCGGTAACTATCTGATCCAAACCATTCATTGTATCTTCCTAGTGTTCCTAGGTGATCGTAGGGCAATATTTTTGTTTTACACTATGTTTTCCAACCTCTTATGGCCACCCCCAAAGCTTCTAGGGTCTATTCTGGTCCATAAAAAGTCACTGTAAAGTTTCGTCGTATTTGGACTTCGTTCGGTATGGTTTTCCTGCGAAACAGAAATAGGCAAAAAAATGGGAACTGACACTAGGCACTAAGTTAATAGGTTAGTCCACAAAAATGATATAAAATGTCATATAGAGCATACAAGACTGATGATATAATAGCATGAAACAATAAAAAATTACAGAGACGTTAGAGACATATCAAGGCGCGACGTGTTGGGGAACGTAGTAATAATTCAAAATTTTCCTGCGTGTCACCAAGATCAATCTAGGAGATGCTGGCAACGAGAGAAAGAGAGGGAGTGCATCTTCATACCCTTGAAGATCGCTAAGCGGAAGCGTTACAAGAACGTGGTTGATGGAGTCGTACTCACGGCGATTCAAATCGCGGAAGATCCGATCAAGTGCCGAGCAGACGGTGCCTCCACATCCAACACACGTACAGCCCGGGGATGTCTCCTCCTTCTTGATCCAGCAAGGGGAGAGGAGAAATTGAGGGAGAACTCCAGTAGCACGACGGTGTGGTGGTGGTGGAGCTCGTGGTTCTTCGGCAGGGCTTCGCCAAGCACTATGGAGGAGGAAGAGGTGTTGGAGGGGAAAGGGCTGCGCCAGGGGAAGGGGTGCGGCTACCCTCCCACCCCCTCTATTTATAGGGTGAAAGGATAGGGGCCGGCCCCCCTAGATGCATCTAGAGGGGGGGCGGCCAAAGGGGGAGGCTTGCCCCCCAAACAAGGTGGGAGGCGCCCCCTCCCCTAGGGTTTCCAACCCTGGGCGCCTTGGGCCCTTGGGGGGCACACCAGCCCACTAGGGGGATGGTTCCCTCCCGTATTCAGCTCATTAAAGTCCCCCGAGGCAGGTGGCCCCACCCGGTGGACCCCCGGACATGTTTTGGTGGTCCCGGTACAATACCGATAAGCCCCGAAACTATTCCGGCGACTGAAACTGGACTTCCCATATATAAATCTTCACCTCCAGACCATTCCGGAACTCCTCGTGACATCCGGGACTCCGAATAACCTTCATTAACCACATACTATTTCCCATAACAAGTCTAGCGTCACCGAACCTTAAGTGTGTAGACCCTACGGGTTCGGGAACCATGCATACATGACCGAGACATCTCTCCGGCCAATAACCAACAGCGGGATCTAGATACCCATGTTTGCTCCCACATGTTCCACGATGATCTCATCGGATGAACCACGATGTCGGGGATTCAATCAATCTCGTATACAATTCCCTTTGTCCATCGGTATGTTACCTGCCCGAGATTCAATCATCGGTATCCCCATACCTCGTTCAATCTCGTTACCGGCAAGTCTCTTTACTCGTTCCATAATGCATGATCCCGTGGCTACCCCTGAGTCACATTGAGCTCGTTATGATGATGCATTACCGAGTGGGCCCAGAGATACCTCTCCGTGGTACGGAGTGACAAAACCCCGTCTTGATTCGTGACAATCCAACAGACACTTTCGGAGATACCTGTAGTGCACCTTTATAGTCACACAATTACGTTGTGATATTTGGTACACCCAAATCATTCCTACGGTATCCGGGAGCTGCACAATCTCATGGTCTAAGGAATTGATACTTGACATTAGAAAAGCTTTTAGCAAACGAACTACACAATCTTGTGCTATGCTTAGGATTGGGTCTTGTCCATCACATCATTCTCCTAATGATGTGATCCCATTATCAATGACATCCAATGTCCATGGTCAGGAAACCATGACCATCTATTGATCAACGAGCTAGTCAACTAGGGGCTTACTAGGGACATATTATGATCTATGTATTCACACATGTATTACGGTTTCCGGTTAATACAATTATAGCATGAACAATAGACAATTATCATGAACAAGGAAATATAATAATAACCACTTTATTATTTCCTCTAGGGCATATTTCCAACACGACGGTGGGTGGGTGTTGCGGTATTGCTGGAAGGCAGGGTTGTGGGTGTCGTTACTCCTGCCGTGGCGGCTAAGCGGCTAGGGCGGCGACTCTCCCTATTGTAGACATGGGTTGTGGAGATAGGAAGGCGGTTGAGCGTGATAGATATCGGGAGGCTTCTAGATCTATTGGCGTATTCGATAACGGTCTCGTTGTGGCGCCCTGGTGGCGGCGGCCATGTGGTTTTGTAATATGGGCGGCATGGCGCAACAACAGTTGTGGTGCCGATGGCGATGCTCGACTTTGGTACTTGGGGCGGTGGCCCTAGATCGTCGACGGCAGCGACCTCCATGGTCGCGTGGACGACAGGGAGGCTGGGTCTCGAGGTGATGACAGACTCTCTTAGGCAGTTGGCGGTATGGGACGCCCCTTCCACCGACAGATCGGGTTCAATGCATCTCAGTAGGTGACACATGCAACTCTTCTGGAGCTATCAAGACATACATGTCGCTGGTAGGTGTAGTCGCCAACGGGTGCCATGCGTGATGTCTCATGCGGGGACATCAAGTCATGCCTGGTGCCAGCAGCTGCAAAATATAGTGACTCTAACGGAGGTGCCATATTTTTGCCCGTTGTTGTTGGATTGAAGGTGGTGTGACAGGGATGAGAGGCGAGCTGGTATGTGAAGTATTTGTGTTCCGACATCTTCTCCCGAGGTATGTGATTATTGAGGCGACGGCAGCCAGACGAAGGATTAATGTAGATACAGCTCCAACGACGAGTTTGCGCACTCCGATGGAAACACAAGATCTCTGATTAGGCCATGTAGACGTGCGTCTATGTCGTGTCCTTGCTGAAGGTGGTGGATCGAAGCTTGGCTTTGGGGTGAGAATTCTTAGATCAACCTTTGGTTTGCCTCGTCATCATCGGTGCACGTGTGGTGATTCCTTCTTGATGGCATAGCCTAGGAGTTGTGTATTTTCATTTTTAGTTTTTCTTTTATCATAGGGTTAGTGGTTGCCTGATGGAATTACTATCACAAGGCATGCAGCCTAGGGTTTTCTTTTTGTTTTTCTCTGGTTCGTTGTTGTTCGGCTGTTGGATTCGAATAGTAAATAGTATATGGTTGTGTGCATCGCTCAATGCAGAGGTCAGGGGTTATCCTCCTTTTCATAAAAAGACTCAATGGAAAAAAATCTATTCAATGAATCAAATGACATCTTTTTTGCTGCAGGAATTGAGATGCATGTCATCTCACTTCATATGATTTTCCTATCCAATGAACCAATGGATGCCTTAGTATGATCATTTGATTGTGCACAAATAAAACATAGGTTCTTTAGATGAGTTTAGTGGTTGAAAAATTTCCTAGAAAAAATAGTATAGATGAATTCTATGAAACAAATTATATGAATTACAATCCTACGAATCAAACAAACTACATACAAAAAGATGGGACTAGCTATGTGTTAGTCAACTCAAATCCCAATTTGGGACAGTCGATCATTCTCCGCCCTCGATCTCTGATCTAACAGCCGCCAAGTCATCTTCCACCTCCAACCACTACTAGGAGAAAGCCTACTAGTAGCGCTTGAAATACCTATAGCTGTAGTGCAAGGTCTAGCGCTACTACTAACACGCTACAGCTAAGTTGTAGCGGTAATGCTGGTTAGTGCAGCGGTACTGGTAAGTATGGTTAGCAGTAGTGCGATACTGACGAGCGCTACTGCTAACTATCTGTAGCGCTGCAGAAAAAGCGCTGCTGCTAATCCAGCACTGCTGCTAGATGCCTTCCAATGCTGCTGCTAGTATTCTTGCTTTCACAGATTCGTACCCCCTCTACGTATTTGTGATGCATTTGTACATGTTCTATACAGTAGTTTCATCATATCACAATAAACATACACTATTCTCATCATATCATACACATGCAGCAGCCTCGTCATACCATCATCATCATAATCATAATCATCATCATTCAACACAAATATCATCACATCTCGGAAATAGCAATGCACAAGTCATGTCATGTCTCGAATAAGTGCAACCACATGGTCATGGCACACACACAAGTTTCATCATCTCTATCTAAACCATGATGTAGAAGAGAAGTGCGATCAGCATGAGCAAGACAGCGACTATGTAGTACTTGAGGCAACAGATGTTCCGCCCCCGCTCTTGCCGGAGCGTCCACCTCAAGTAACTACTTTCCACTTCGGCTCTGCTGTTGAACCCTCTGTGGCGAGCACCCGGGTACTTGTCCACCTGGGCATGAGTGTCTTCCCAGTGGTCGTAGACTCCTGGAACCCTCCCAACGTACATGACGTAGCAGTCCTTCGCCATCTCTGATTTATGTACCTACATCGTCAGTTGATGAATTGAATGATAATATGCAATATAATGTACTTAAGAAAACAAAGAGGCACAATTAGCAAAATACGAGCAACCTATAGTAAACACATATCGAGTTTGGCATGACCTTGCCTAAAAATAGGACATATCGAGTTTGCTCGAAATTCACCGAAACGGAAATAAATCGACATTTCGGCAAAATATAAGCAACTCGGGGGCATGTCACTCGCACAAATCTCTCCATATCCCGAACACACATATCCCTATTCTTAAAATGAACAACTTTTTACTCACCTATCTCCCAAGAGAGACCGACTGGATGAGGCCTTTCGCTACCTATAGGGATCGAAAGTGTGGATGGCTAAATAGCTAACTCGATCTAGTTGTTGGGGAGGAGAGATGACTCTAGGTAACTAATGGAGAGGGAGAGAGATGAGCTAGCTAGATCTATATCTATGGAATGGAGGGAGAGCTAAATAAATGAGGTAGGAGGCATTTATGGAGCTAGAGATGAGAAGGCCATTTATGAAGGAGAGTTATGATGGAGGGGGCATTAATGGGGAGAGAAGAGAGGTTGGAGGAAGAGAGAAGGGCAACAATGGTGAGGGGAGAGGGGAAATAAGGGGGAGAGAGGGCAAAGGGGGAAGGAGGGGGAGGGGGTGAAAAGGTGACACCAGCCACGCCTAGCAGTAGCGCTGTTTTCTTGAAAGCTCTACTGCTATGTTACTTAGTAGTAACACTTCCATAAAAAGCGCTACTATTAAATGGGGTCCATTAGCAGTAGCGGTGCTCCAAAAAAAGCACTACTGCTATTACAGCTAGCGTCGATGGGCTCGTTAGGTCCCACTTAGTAGTAACATTTTTTACTTTTACATCGTTACTGCTAAAACATTACTTGTAGCGTTGCCTCAGACCGGCGCTACTGCTAATTAGCAGCATTGCTTGCTTTGTTTCCAGCGCTACTACTGGTGCCCTACTTATAAGCATTTCCCTATTAGTGAACCGTTTTCTTTCTCCCGACGCGTCTTCTTCCAGCCACCCACACGGACCACTGACCAAACCGTCGGCCACCACCGCCTGTGGCTGGCGGCGCTCCCGTGCAGCCTCGCTGCTCCGCTCTCCCCGGAACCTCCTCCCACCGCCGTGCTGCCGCCGTCCCGGTCATACCTCTAGCCCTGGCGATGACGGCGATTTTTCCCGAAGAACTTGCACCATCGCTGTGTTGTCGCCCCCCACCACCGTCGTGCTGCTCCCCCCTCCTTCACCACCCTAAGATAGATGATGGGGTAGCCTGCCGGCGAGCTTCTTTCTTCCTTCTGTCGAGTTTATTCATCCTCTCCGGATGTTTCTCCATTCAATTCAAAATTGACTAACCCAAATTTAAAAGTCAGACGACTCACATGTAGCTATTGTGAAAAAAAAACTCCAAAATTTCTTTAGGAATCCTTTGAATCAAAGAGGCCCCTAGAGTAGGATCCACAATTTTTACATGTAGACTTTTGGACCAAGCGATCATTGCCTACGAGGCTAGGATGTTCACGTGCAGTTGTTCTCTCTCCTTCCATCCATGGGTACAAAAATACGATCTACTGTTCGTGCAGAAAGTCAAACAGAAAAGGAGGAAAAGAAAACTCAAAAGTATACCCGGTGATGAATCTGTTGAAGAAGCTTTTTCCCGGTGAGTTCAAGCTTTGACTCTTGGGGCTGACAGCTAAGGGGGTGAGTACATACTTAAGTACTACTACAGTCTACTACGCAAGAAACAAGGGGCGGGGTGGATTAGCAAAAGGTAGCAGAGTAGGTAGGTTAGCTTTGTGGGATACTGGACCCGAGACCGGGCTTTCTGCTACTCACTCGCTGTCTTCAACCTCCGTCGTGTGCATGCATGTCCATGCATGTGTAGGTGTGGCGCCCTCCCCTCGTTTCTGCCGATCGACTCCGGCCGGGGTGGAAAGCGTCCCGCCTTTTCTTGCCCCCTCTTCCCACCTCGTTTCAGCGCATGCATGCATGCGGTGCCCGGCCTCGGGGTTAATTGGAATTCGTCGTTGCCCCGGCCCCGGCCTCTCGCCGCTCCTTTCGTCCCTATTCGGCCACACTCCCCGGTGGCTAGCTAGCTGCCGCCGCTACCCAGTTCCCACTGCCACTGCCACTGCCACTGCCGCGGCGCAGCAGCTAGGCAGGCTAGCCGCCAGCTGCATCGTGCATCAAGCAATTCTGCGTCGCTGTGACTGACACACACACACTCCGCGTGACCGCATTGATCCCTGGATGGATGGATGGATGGATGGATGGATGGATGGACTCATGCGCAGCACTGTTGTTGGCAATGCGACCATGCCAGTTTGCATGCTCATTTCCTTTGTAATCTTGTCAATAATTTCACAAAGCGATCTCCCAACTGGAATTCTAGTCCCCATTCTACAATGTCAATAATTTCACAAAGCGATCTCCCACCTGCAATTCTAGTCCCCATTCTACAATCTGCAAAATGCTCCTCTTCGTCGCACCGCGCTGCTCGTGGCAGCATATGCAGGTGTACTGATTAAAGGAGACCTACTGCATTTACGTTGTCCAGCGTCGTAGTAATACCAGTACAGTCTGCACTCTGAGGATCAGCAAATGCACTCACGCGACTACGCGAGGACATAAACGCTTCACCTAACGGCAGTGATGGACGCCACTGTTCTTCAGCTAGGCCTTTGTATCCGTACGGCGCTAGTACTACAGTGTGGTGCGCGGTCAGGCCTCTCAAATGCAAACATGGTTAGTTTAAAAAAAGAATGCAAACATGGTTGATTGTGCGTGCACATGGTTACGTCTCAGCTAACATTGTCTTTCTTTTTTCTACGGGAGGAGCCACAGCCAAGTTTTTCCGAAACTTAATACGACCCGCTAATATTAAGGAGATGAGGGAATCCTCGTCTCTTTTCTTTTAGATATAATCATCGGAGCAGTATCTATCCAGGGTGATTCATGTCTGGCACCAAGAAGGATGTGCTTCTAAATAATGCTTTTATTGTAAAAACTTTCTGAAACAAATGTCCGTGCCTATGTATGCATATACATTTCCATTCATTTTTTTCTTTTCAAAAAAAGGATTACCCGGCCTTTGCATCACAGGATACACACATCCATATTATTACTCCCTCCTTTCAGGTTTATAGAACTCAAATCTGAAATCTCATCAACGACCAAGGCATTTTGTAAGACGACCCACAATGAAAGTAACATAGAAAGTAACATCACACATATTTAGATAAAATAGATGATGTGATAAGCAATAAAAAAAGCATGTGGTAACATAGCCATTAGTTACTACTAGTATAATGAACATCACACATATCAAGGCAAGATAAGTCTATAGCCTAATAAATAAAGTGTTGCATGTCATCACACATATGTTACTACCCACTATAGAGGTACTAACATAGACTAGTAACATAGGCATGTTATAGTTCTAAGTTACTCCCCATTGTGGCTAGTCTGAGTGGAGGGATGTATCTCGTACTTTACAAAACAACCCAATTAAACTCATGCATTAATTTGGATTTAGTTATAATGCATGCATACTTGGCCACTAGGTGAGTACGAACATTACATGCGTTGGTGTGTTCCTTTTTAATTCTTACATGCAAAGATTTAATGTGCCTTGGAAACTAAAAATGAGATGGTGATGAGCCCTTCAAATTGAAAAAAAAAGTTGAGATAAGTCCTATAAAACAGAAAGGAGGCATTACTACATATGTGAGAACAACAAATGAGCAACGACTTGGACGACACAACATGTTTATTCTTCATGATATGTTGCATACACTAAAGACACAAACGTACATGTCATAAAAAGTTCAAGCATTTTAACCGATGTTAGGGCATCTCCAACACCGATACGTAAATCTCCCACATCTGTCAGGATAACGGAAACCATCCAACACAGTCCTGTATCGGTCCATGGCACAGTTCGGATGTGTTTTCTCCCGCAAACCGAAGCCAAACTTGGGTGGATTTGCGGGAGTCCAGACATAGCTTCTTCGGGCAAAATACCTTAAAGGTGAGCCTGGCTTGTTCTCATACGGGAGGATCCCAGTTTTGGCGTTCTATCCAAAGCATCGAAAAGACATTCGTCTAGGAATAGGGATGGCAATGGGTCGGGTTTGGACCGGGTGGAGTAGGGATGGCAATGGGTCGGGTTTGGACCGGGTGGAGTAGGGATGGCAATGGGTCGGGTTTGGACCGGGTGGAGTAGGGATGGCAATGGGTCGGGTTTGGACCGGGTGGAGCTGGTCCAAATCCAACCCATGACCCATCTTCCTGCCCTCTACCCATCCATCAAAGTATCCATGGGCATAACTTGTGCCCGTGCCCAAACCCGTTGGGTACCCGGGTACCCATGGAGCTCCATGGGCATAGAAAAATCACCATGCAAAGCCTTACAAACATCAAATTAATTCATCACGTTCATTGACACATTCACACGTTCAGTACACTGTACATCCAGTTAGATCCTAGTCGGCTAATTCTAGTCTTCAGTCTAGATGTTGCTAGATTATTTATAGGATCTTAGTGAGCTGTAAGCCCTATTCAGTTAACTCCTAGTCAATTGATCTCTAAACTGATATAACCTTCCCATGACTTGGAGCTAGTTCATATAAAATTTCATACGTGTCATGAGGGACAGAGCATCGGATACGACCTTCTTCACCATTGATGGTGCTGCCGTTATGGGTGGCGTCACCTCAACCTCATGAGGTGGGCGCCTACATAGGAATCTCCGGTCCTCGGGAGCCTGCCTGAGGAGGCCGCTTCCTCCGGAGGTCTTGATGGCGTCCGCCTCGCGAGGCTTGGCCCCTCGTGAGGGTCTTGTCTTGAAGGTGTTGAAGGTGGGTCGTAGCAGGCCGTCGATGGGGCCAGGCGGTGGGCCACATGCAGGCAAGTCTGGGTACACTGGTTCCCAGAACGCCGACATTAGCCCCCGGGCCCAAGGCGCGCTCCGACTTGGCTTCGAGGCGAAGCCAACGGGCAAGGGCGAAGCGTCGCGGGCCCCAATCGCCTGCGGCCCAGCCGACGCGTGGCACTTGATGGGACGTGGGCATCTCCACTTCCCCATGCTGCCTCAGCAACTGTCGCTGGCTGACAAAAGACTAGCGCCCGCCCTGGAGCCTTCATTGCTTTCTTCTCACTTTGCTCCAAATCTCCTTTCTTCCTGCCAAGACCGCCTCCAGATCTACTGAATTTTTCTCTCCAAGTCCTTCGCGGATGGCATCTGGGAAGGCGAAATCGGCCGTGCAGGCCGCGAGCTCCTCCTGTTCTCCTGCACCGGCCCTTGATATGTCCTCCATCACCAAGAGGAAGCACTTCACTGCCGTGCTCCCGCTGACGGTGAGCAACGACAACGAGGGGAGGGAGATGGTGCTTCTGGCCGGCTCCGCCGAGCGGGGGGCTCTGGGAGCCAGGTTCTATCCCTTCTTCCTCCACAGCACCTTCGCGGGGCTCGTCCTGCCTTTCTCCAAGTTCTTCAGCGCCATCCTTGACCACTACCAGATTCAGGCTCTGCATCTGCAGCCCAACTCCATCCTTCTCCTATCCATCTTCACCTTCTACTGCGTGGCATTCGTGGGCGTGATGCCCTGCGGCGTGCTCCTCCGCCATTTCTTATACCTCCGGATGAACGTCCCGAACCAGTGCTCCGCCTTCATCTCCTTCTCCACGGTCCATATCGGCAACGCGCTCATGAGGGCCGGGAAGAAGGTGGAGAACTTCCGGTGCTAGTGGGTATTCATGGATGCCAGGGGCCTCCATGCACGGCTGGAATTGCTGACCGAGCTGCCGGAGAA
Organism: Triticum aestivum; assembly: GCF_018294505.1. Taxonomy (NCBI): domain Eukaryota; kingdom Viridiplantae; phylum Streptophyta; class Magnoliopsida; order Poales; family Poaceae; genus Triticum; species Triticum aestivum. The sequence goes on from NC_057803.1 coordinate 469,944,469, forward strand.
GCTGGACTAGTGGAGTCATGATAAGCTCACCGACCCCTGGGCAGCGTCGGTCATGAGGAAGATCAAGGAGGAAATGGAGTTCGGGGTGCTGACGGGGGCCATGCTCATCAAGGAGTTCCTGACGCAGTGCCTGGCCCCGCTCCAGGCACACTCGCATCCCATGTGGAATTTCAAGGGCGCGAGGGACGACATCTGTCTGCGCCCAGAGAGCTTGATAGGTGAGGAGCTGGACAAGGCCCTTCACACCCTGCTGGAGAAGGACCCGGGCAGCCTCCCGGCGGCCTACCTGCCGCTGTACCACCGTGGTGACGGGGCGGAGCTGGTTGCTGCGATGCCGTCTTCAACGAGCTGGGGCTTGTGCCGCCTGCACTCCCCAACTCTCCGGTGATGGTGTTCTCTAGTGATGACGTCGAGGGGAAGGGGAAGGAGGACTGATACGTCTCCAACGTATCTATAATTTTTTATTGTTCCATGCTATTATATTATCTGTTTTGGATGTTTAATGGGCTTTAATATACCTTTTTATATTATTTTTGGGACTAAACTACTAACCGAAGGCCCAGTGCAAATTGCTGTTTTTTTGCCTATTTCAGTGTTTCGTAGAAAAGGAATATCAAACGGAATGAAACCTTCGGGAGAGTGATTTTTGGAACAAACGCAATCCAAGAGACTTGGAGTGGATGTCAAGGAAGCATCGAGGAGGCCACGAGGCAGGGAGGCGCGCCCAAGGAGCAGGCGCGCCCGCCACCCTCGTGGGCCCCTCGTGGCTCCCCTGACCGACTTCTTTCGCCTATATATACTCATATACCCCGAAAACATCCGAGAGCACCACGAAACCCTATTTACACCGCCTCAACCTTCTGTACCCAAGAGATCCCATCTTGGGGCCTTTTTCAGAGCTCCACCGGAGGGGGAATCGATCACGGAGGGCTTCTACATCAATACCATAGCCTCTCCGATGATGTGTGAGTAGTTTACCACAGACCTTCGGGTCCATAGTTATTAGCTAGATGGATTCTTCTCTCTCTTTGGATCTCAATACAAAGTTCTTCTCGATCTTTTTGGAGATCTATTCGATGTAATTCTTTTTGCGGTGTGTTTGTCGAGATCCGATGAATTGTGAGTTTATGATCAAGATTATCTATGAACAATATTTGATTCTTCTTTGAAATGTTTTATGTATGATTTTATATCTTTGCAAGTCTCTTCGAATTATCAGTTTGGTTTGGCCTACTAGATTGATCTTTCTTGCAATGGGAGAAGTGCTTAGCTTTGGGTTCAATCTTGCGGTGTCCTTTCCCAGTGACAGCAGGGGCAGCAAGGCATGTATTGTATTGTCACCATCGAGGATAAAAATATGGGGTTTATATCATATTGCGAGTTTATCCCTCTACATCATGTCATCTTGCCTAATGCGTTACTCTGTTCTTATGAACTTAATACTCTAGATGCATGCTGGATAGCGGCCGATGTGTGGAGTAATAGTAGTAAATGCAGAATCGTTTCGATCTACTTGTCGCAGACGTGACGCCTATATACATGATCATGCCTAGATATTCTCATAATTATGCACTTTTCTATCAATTGCTCGACAGTAATTTGTTTACCCACCGTAATACTTATGCTATCTTGAGAGAAGCCACTAGTGAAACCTATGGCCCTCGGGTCTATCTTCCACCATATAAGTTTCCAATTTATTTTACTTTGCAATATTTACTTTCAATCTATATCATAAAAATACCAAAAATATTTATCTTATTATCTCTATCAGATCTCACTTTTGCAAGTGCCCGTGAAGGGATTGACAACCCCTTTATCGCGTTGGTTGCAAGGTTCTTATTTGTTTGTGTAGGTGCAAGGTGACTTGCGTGTAGTCTCCTACTGGATTGATACCTTGGTTCTTAAAAACTTAGGGAAATACTTACGCTACTTTGCTGCATCACCCTTTTCTCTTCAAGGGAAAACCAACGCAGTGCTCAAGAGGTAGCAAGGGATTTCTGGCGCTGTTGCCGGGGAGATCTACGCCAAGTCAAGTCAAGCCAAGACATACCAAGTACCAATCACAAACTCTTATCCCTCGCATTACATTATTTGCCATTTGCCTCTTGTTTTCCTCTCCCCCACTTCTAAAACGATTTTAGAAAACCTTTGACTTTTCTTCGCCTTCTTCCCATATGTATCTTTATTTGTGTTTCCATGTGCCTTCTATTTACTTGCATCTTTGCTTGCTAAAAATCTATTGATATGGATTCACTTAAAGTGTTCTACTTGGATCATCTTCGATCCTTATGCGCTCGTGCTAAAACCCCAACTAGCCTAGTTGATGGGAAATCTTTAGATGAGCATGCTCATTTTGTGCGTCACCGTTTGTCTGAAAAAGGGAGACTCTTATGGGATCAAATAAACAGATTGTTGTGTTATGCTTGGAATCTTTGTGAAATTTATGATTTTACTTGTTGCTCTAAGAACCCTAAAAAACACCTCCCCTACCTATGTGAGTCTAATGATAATGAAATCTTACCTTCTTATGCAAAGGGTGTTTATAGTTACTACGATATCGAACAAATTGAAGAATTTGTTGCTTTTAAGGGTGCTTATGAAGTTGCTTCTTTGATTGAAAAGTATGATGTTACTCTCTAGAAATCTGAAAATTTTGACATACTTAAATATTACTATGAAAACTATGCTCATATTGTCTATGTCAAAGAATTTGTTGAAAGAATTTTGGTAGACCATTAGGGTAGAAGGAACACTCACCGTAGGCAATTCGTAACTCTATAGATCCAAACCTTTGAGGTAGGCATTGACCGAGCGCAGATGTCTCTGTCCCTAGGAACGTGATGCTTAGGTGCGAGGTGAAACACAAGCAGCTGCTTGTTCCCACTAACCCATTTCATTTTCTTAGCTGGATCCTTGAGAAAGTATCTCTTATCGTTTGTCCAGAGCCTGGATGTCAACCTTAGCCAGAGCCCGTATCTCACCAGTCTCCATCTGAGCCTCAATCGTGAACTGAAGATGACGCGGACCGTTGCTTCAGAACAAAATAATGATATGCATGAATCTATAGATAATTATGATTCTGATGATTTGATTGAAATTTCCCTTGATGAACATGCTGCTTGCTATTCTTGTGGCCATGCTGCCAATATTTATTAAGATGAATTTGCTATAGTTCCTTATGTTAAACATGAGATCGTTGCTATTGCACCCATACTTGATAGTTCCTTCGATGAAAAGCATGATTGCAATTATGTTATTATAAATTCTCTTAATGTCAATTGTGTTAATGATATGCAAAACCTCAAGCTTGGGGATGCTAGTTTTGCTATGACTAATATTTGTTGCAATGATCATGATTGGGGTGATTCTTCTTATGATCTTGAAAATTTATTTAAGCCCTATGATGAATATGAGATTGATAATAGTGTTTGCAATATTATTGAAAGTGGGTCTGGAAGAGTGTCAACTTTAGATCCCACATATTTGGAGAATGTTCAATATTATGACTTTTTTTTTATAAAAGTGGGTTTGGAGAGGTCATGACTTTAGTTAATGTTAATCCCACTATTTTGGAAGAGTGTCAACTTTGCATGCATGTGGATCGTGTTGAAAATATTTTATGTGGTAGATATTTTGTTGGATTTGCTTATGATCCCACATGTAATTATTATTAGAGAGGAAAATATGATTGTAGAAATTTTCATTTTACTAAATTACCTCTCGTTATGTTGAGATTGCTATTGTTTCTTTCCGCTTCCTTGCATATGCTAGTTTTTGCTTGCTATGATAATTTGTTTGCCTATAAGATGCCTATGCATAGGAAGTATGTTAGACTTAGATTTGTTTGTCACGTGTTTCATGATGCTCTCTTGTGCTTAAATTCTTGTCTTTCATGTGAGCATCATTGAAATTATCAATGCCTAGCTAGGGGCGTTAAACGATAGCGCTTGTTGGAAGGAAACCCAATTTTATTTATGTTTCTTGTTTTTTGTTTCTATTTAGTAATAAATAATTAATCTAGATTCTGTTTAGATGTGTTTTTATGCTTTTAATTAGTGTTTGTGCCAAGTTTGGGAAGACTTGGGGGAAGTTTTCGCGATCTTGCTGTAAAAACAGAAACTTTAGCGCTCACGAGATTTGCTGCCATTTTTTACTGGAGAGTGCGATTAGGTTGATTCTTTTTGCATATGATTAATAGACAAATTCATCACGTCCGCCAGTTTATTTCAGAATTTTTGGGGTTATATAAGTATTCGTAACCCACAGATTACTACATACTATTCTGTCTTTGACAGATTCTGTTTTTTGTGTGTTGTTTGCTTATTTTGATGAATCTATGGCTAGTATCGGGGGGTATGAACCATATATAAGTTGGAATAAAGTAGGTTTAACACCAATATAAATAAATAATGAGTTCATTACAGTACCTTAAGTGGTGGTTTGTTTTCCTATACTAACGGAGCTCATGAGATTTTCTGTTGAGTTTTGTGTTGTGAAGTTTTCAAGTTTTGGGTAAAGATTTGGTGGATTATGGAATAAGGAGTGGCAAGAGACTAAGCTTGGGGATGCCCAAGGCAACCCAAGGTAAAATTCAAGGACAACCAAAAGCCTAAGCTTGGGGATGCCTCGGAAGGCATCCCCTCTTTCGTCTTCGTCCATCGGTAACTTTACTTGATGCTATATTTTTATTCACCACACGATATGTGTTTTGCTTAGAGCGTATTGTATGATTTGAGTATTTTCTTTTTAGTTTACCACAAACATCCTTGCTATACACACCTTTTGGTAGATACACACATGAATCAGAATTTATTAGAATACACTTTGTGCTTCACTTATATTTTCTAGTGCTTCACTTATATCTTTTTAGAGCACGGTGGTGGTTTTATTTTATAGAAATTATTGATCTCTCATGCTTCACTTATATCATTTTGAGAGTCATCTATAACAGCATGGTAATTTGCTTTGGCTATAAAATTAGTCCTAATATGATAGGCATCCAAGATGGGTATAATAAAAACTATCATAAAAAGTGCATTGAATACTATGAGAAGTTTGATACTTGATGATTGTTTTGAGATATGAAGATGGTGATATTAGAGTCATGCTAGTTGAGTAGTTGTGAATTTAAGAAATACTTGTGTTAAAGTTTGTGATTGCCGTAGCATGCACGTATGGTGAACCGTTATGTGATGAAGTCGGATCATGATTTATTTATTGATTGTCTTCCTTATGAGTGGCGGTCGGGGACGAGCGATGGTATTTTCCTACCAATCTATCCCCTAGGAGCATGCACGTAGTATTTTTTTTCGATAACTAATAGATTTTTGCAATAAGTATGTGAGTTCTTTATGACTAATGTTGAGTCCATGGATTATAAACACTCTCACCCTTCCACCATTGCTAGCCTCTCTAGTACCAGGCAACTTTCGCCGGTACCATAAACCCACCATATATTTTCCTCAAAACAGCCATGATACCTACCTATTTTGGCATTTCCATAGCCATTCCAAGATATATTGCCATGCAACTTACCACCATTCCATTTATTATGACACGCTTCATCATTGTCATATTGCTTTGCATGATCATGTACTTGACATCGTATTCGTGGCAAAGCCACCTTCGTAATTCTTTCATACATGTCACTCATGAGTCATTGCACATCCCGGTACACCACCGGAGGCATTCACGTAGAGTCATATTTTGTTCTAAGTATCGAGTTGTAAGTAAATAAAAGTGTGATGATCATCATTATTAGAGCATTGTCCCGTGTGAGGAAAGGATGATGGAGACTATGATTCCCCCATAAGTCAGGATGAGACTCCGGACGAAAAAGGGGAGAAAGGCCATAAAATAGTAAGGCCCCAAAAAAGAGAAAAGGAAAAATGAGAGAAAAAGAGAGAAGGGACAATGTTACTATCCTTTTACCACACTTGTGCTTCAAAGTAGCACCATGATCTTCATGATAGAGAGTCTCTTATGTTGTCACTTCCATATACTACTGGGAATTTTTCAATATAGAACTTGGCTTGTATATTCCAATGATGGGTTCCTCAAAATGCCCTAGGTCTTCATGAGCAAGCGAGTTGGATGCACACCCACTTAGTTTCTTTTGTTGAGCTTTCATACTTAGCTCTAGTGCATCCGTTGCATGGCAATCCCTACTCACTCACATTGATATCTATTGATGGGCATCTCCATAGCCCGTCCATATGCCTAGTTGATGTGACAGTATCTTCTCCTTTTTGTCTTCTCCGCAACCACCACTCTATTCCACCTATAGTGCTATGTCCATGGCTCACACTCATGTATTGCGTGAAGATTGAAAAAAATTGAGAACATCAAAAGTGTGAAACAATTGCTTGGCTTGTCATCGGGGTTGTGCATGATTTAAATATTTTGTGTGGTGAAGATGGAGCATAGCCAGACTATATGATTTTGTAGGGATAACTCTCTTTTGCCATGATATTTTGAGAAGACATGATTGCTTTGTTAGTATGCTTGAAGTATTATTATTTTTATGTCAATATTAAACTTTTGTCTTGAATCTTTCGGATCTGAACATTCATGCCAAAATAAAGAAAATTACATTGAGAATTATGCTAGGTAGCATTCCACATCAAAAATTCTGTTTTTATCATTTACCTACTCGAGGACGAGCAGGAATTAAGCTTGGGGATGCTTGATACGTCTCCAATGTATCTATAATTTTTGATTGTTCCATGCTATTATATTATCAGTTTTGGATGTTTAATAGGCTTTAATATACCTTATTATATTATTTTTTGGGACTAACCTACTAACCAAAGGCCCAGTGCAAATTGCTATTTTTTTGCCTATTTCAGTGTTTCATAGAAAAGGAATAACAAACGGAATCCAAACGGAATGAAACCTTTAGAAGAGTGATTTTTGGAACAAACGCAATCCAGGGGACTTGGAGTGGACGTCAAGGAAGCGTCGAGGAGGCCACGAGGCAGGGAGGCCCCCCACCCTCGTGGCTCCCCTGACCGACTTCTTTCGCCTATATATACTCATATACCCCGAAAACATCCGAGAGCACCACGAAACCCTATTTCCACCGCTGCAACCTTCTGTACCCAAGAGAACCCATATTGGGGCCTTTTCCGGAGCTCCACCGGAGGGGAATCGATCACGTAGGGCTTCTACATCAATACCATAGCCTCTCCGATGATGTGTGAGTAGTTTACCACAGACCTTCGGGTCCATAGTTATTAGCTAGATGGCTTCTTCTATCTCTTTGGATCTCAATACAAAGTTCTTCTTGATCTTCTTGGAGATCTATTCGATGTAATTCTTTTTGCGGTGTGTTTGTTGAGATCCGATGAATTGTGGGTTTATGATCAAGATTATCTATGAACAATATTGGATTCTTCTCTGAAATATTTTTTGTATGATTTGTTACCTTTGCAAGTCTCTTCGAATTATCAGTTTGGTTTGGCCTAATAAATTGATCTTTCTTGCAATGGGAGAAGTGCTTAGCTTTGGGTTCAATCTTGCGGTGTCCTTTATTAGCGACAGCGGGGGCAACAAGGCACGTATTGTATTGTTGCCATCGAGGATAAAAAGATGGGGTTTATATCATATTGCTTGAGTTTATCCCTCTACATCATGTCATCTTGCCTAATGCGTTACTCTGTTCTTATGAATTTAATACTCTAGATGCATGCTGGATAGCGGTCAATGTGTGGAGTAATATTAGTACATGCAAAATCGTTTTGGTCTACTTGTCGCGGACGTGATGCCTATATACATGACCATGCATAGATATTCTAATAATTATGCACTTTTCTATCAATTGCTCGACAATAATTTGTTTACCCACCGTAATACTTATGCTATCTTGAGAGAAGCCACTACTGAAACCTATGGCCCCCGGGTCTATCTTCCATCATATAAGTTTCCAATTTATTTTACTTTGCAATCTTTACTTTCAATTTATATCATAAAAATACCAAAAATATTTATCTTCTTATCTCTACCAGATCTCACTTTTGCAAGTGGCCGTGAAGGGATTGACAACCCCTTTATCGCGTTGGTTGCAAGGTTCTTATTTGTTTGTGTAGGTGCGAGGTGACTTGCGTGTAGTCTACTACTGGATTGATACCTTGGTTCTCAAAAACCGAGGGAAATACTTACGCTACTTTGCTGCATCACCCTTTCCTCTTCAAGGGAAAACCAACACAGTGCTCAAGAGGTAGCAAGGACTCCAAGGCGACTGTGGATGACGCGGCGGAGACCTCTCCTCTGTCGCTGAGCGAGCGTCTCCATGGCCTCTTCGACGACGAAGCCACCACCGAGCCCCCTAGTCGAGGGATCCCCGCGCTCCACCGGGATCGTCACAAGGTCTGGGGCCACCCCCTTGCAGAGGCTATGTAGAGCGACTCCGAAGAAGGGCGAGGTGGAATCACCTCTTCGATGCGACGCCCCAGCCTCGCCGTCTATCGCCACCGCGCCGAGGCCAATCACCATGCGCCCCGCCAATCCTCAGGGCACAATGAAGCCCGTACTTAGGAAGGTTGGAGGAGCCTTGGCCCCAGTTAGGAAGAGGGTGTACATCGCCACTGACGAGTGAGCATCTTACTTTACCCTTTGTTTGTCATCCTTGATGTCATGCCCATAACACTCCCCTCCTGGCAACCAGGGTGGAGACCGCAGTGAAGAAGAGGAAGGAGGAAGCCGGGATGCCAGAGCCAACACCGCCCACTGCGGCCATGGGGACCCTGGCGCAGTCGGAGGAGGTCGCCTCACACTCCCCTGTGATGGAACAGGCCCTCAGAGCAACGTGATGGAGCCTCAGGGGGTTCGAGGTCTCGAGAGCCACCTGCGGCCCTTGCTGTTGTGGTGACGCCAGTCTAGGCACCGGTGCCGCCTCCTCCCCAGGCCCTTGCCTTGGTGGACTGCGGCCCCCTCGCCAGGCCCAGTGCTCTGGAGGAACCCTATGCCGCGCTAGACCAGCTTCGGAGCGACCTTCAAGGCGTCGACAGGTGCCTGGCGACGGGGCGCCTGGAGTCGATCTCTCGGTGGCTCCAGGCCGATGCATCTGTTAGGGCAGCCTGGGGCCGGGTCGAGGCTGCCGCTGCAAAGGGTAGGAAGGAGCTCGGCGAGGCCACGGCGGCTCGCGACGTGGCGCTGGCTGACGCCGCATCCACCAAGGAGTGCTACAACACGGCGGAAGCCGGGCTAAAGGCCCTCCACGAGGAGCAGGCTGCCCACACCCGTCGGCTCCAAGAGCGGGAGGAGGAGCTCAAGGCCCAGGAGGTTGTGCTCGCCGACCGCGACGCCGAGCTGGCCCAAGCGGCCAAGGACCAGGCTGTGGAGCAGGGCCGCCTGGTCAAGCTGAAGGAGGATGTGGATAGCACCCAGGCATCCCATGCCAAGCTCGTCTCTGAGGAGATGACCCGGTTGGAGGCCAGGGAGAAGACCCTCGCCGTCACCGAGGAGGCGGCAGCCACGGGGCGCGAAGCCTTCGTCTCCCTCGAGTTGAGGTCTAACATAGCGTCGCGTTCCCTTTACTGGGACGGGTACGAGGGGTGCTGGCGACTCCGAAAGACGGCCTTGTTGGGCTTCTCCTCAAGCTTGTCAAAGCGCTTGAAGGCGTCGCCACTGGAGTGGACTCCATGGTGGAGGGGGAATGCCACACGCTCTTCACCACATCCGCGATGCGTGCCTTCAGCCACATCCTCATTCGGGAGTTGAGCTTCGACCTCAGCACCCTGATTGAGCCCATGGCTCCTGAGTCCCGCAATGCTGCCGCCGGGGCCGTGAAGGAGAAGGTGGAAGCCCTACTGAAGAAGTTCCTCTGCGTCCCCGACCCCGCGGCTGCAGCGACCAAGGCCGACGGTGAAGATGGTTGCGGCATTGTCAACAACGGGCTCCCCACAGCGGGCGACAGCAGCAACCAAGGCGATGGCGGCGCTTCCTCCTAGTTTGACCATGCAACATTTACCGTGCCTCGTGGAGCCATGAGAACTTCTACTTGAATTTACGGGACACTTATGTTTTGTAATAACTTGCTAGGACTCCGCGATTTCCTTTTTGTGCTCGATTTCCTTTCTGTTTGCCTTAGTGTTCTGCGTTGGCAGGGCCCGGCCCCGCGCATACCTCAACCGCCATTGGGGCGTCCGGATCACTAGGACGAGACCAAGGGGTAAGGGGCTACGTGACAGTGAGGCCCCTGAGTCGCGATGCTCCAGAGTCCCCCTTGACATACGAACAACCCTCCTGAAGGAAATGTGAGCAGCGTCTAAGTTAATCCGAAGCCCCCATACCTTTCCTCGCCAGTTTTTGGCTGGGAGGGGGTGCGAGAGACCTGGTGAGGTGGCATGCGCCAGGCGTGACCTGGGCGCAACCCCTGTGCCTAGCCCCCTCGCGCGGCCCTCCCATGGGGAAAGCGGCGCGTTGAGGCCGGGCAGCGAGCCTAGTGGCCCTCCTGAGGTTACTCCAGCCACAAGGGTGCCCTCATTTGTTTATTCACCAGCGCAGAGCATGGTGCTTCCACTCTTGCATGGGCATAGCCGCTCCTCGACCGTGTCATCCGCCAGCGCGGAGCATGGGGCTTCCACTGGTGCGTGGGTGGGAGCTCCCTTTGAAGGGAGACTCCTGGGCGTGTACAACCCCGTCCTGGCACATGGCTAGCATGGCAGGACTGGAGGAGGTGTGTATGGGCGCCCGTGAGCCAGCGCGGGACTCATGAGGCCCTACCTCAAGGCGGGTTACGCCTGAATTTTGGTTCGAAACATTTGTAAGGATCCTGCAAGATGTTTAGGTGGCCTAGGCCGAGTGAATCTCAAGAGGACATCGCATGAGAAGGCTAAACACCAACGACCCCAGGAGGTGACGTGAACGGGGCCGGCCCGCTAGACAAAGCTCAGCCACTGGTTTTATTGATGCTACAGGGACAGACCTGAGCACAGACGTCGTGTCTAGTCTTCTCATGCAACAACCCTAAATGAATCGTCCACTCTCGATTAGCTCATGAGAGAACAAGGCACCAAGGACCACGGGAGGTGACGTACACGGGAGCTGGCCCGTGAGACAGAGCTCGACCACTTGGGTTTAGCGATGCCGCAGGGACAGACCCGAGCACAGACGTTGTGCCAGTCCTTAATCATGAGGCGGTCGTGGGCGGGTTTGTGAGGGCGCATGGGGTTCATGGTGGCGAGGCACCAGACATGCAGGTGATAATATAAAGCAACACATGAAAGGGTAAGGCCAGTTCTGATACATGCACAAAATGATACAGGCTGCAGAGAATGGCCCTAATAACTCGAGGATAATGCAGCCCGAGGGGCGCCCACGATTGAACAAACCAAAAAGTAACCTAGCACCGTCGTTGAAGAAGCGTTGGGGCACCTGAAGATGCGCGGTGAAGAGGTCGTTCTTCACGAGCCATCTGGCTCCTGAGCTTCGGGGGACTCTAGAGGTTCGGGAGGCTCGTGAGGGTCCAATGCCTCCCCCATCAGGATTGCCTGGCGCCTGGCCTCGTGAGCCACTAAGATGCCCAGCATGTAGCGCTGATGTGTGGCAACCATGTTTAGCAGGCCGGACGGCAAGAGGACATAGCTGCGGGGGTAGCCCCCGTGATACGTCTCCAACGTATCTATAATTTATGAAGTATTCATGCTGTTATATTATCATTGATGGGTGTTTTACAATCATTTTATAGCAACTTCATATCATTTTTTGGGACTAACCTATTGACCCAGTGCCAAGTGCCAGTTGCTGTTTTTTGCTTGTTTTTACAACATAGAAAATCAATATCAAACGGAGTCCAAACACCACGAAACTTTCTGGAGAATTTTTATGGACTAGAACATCCAGGATGGGCCAGAGAAGCACCTGGGGGTGCCCCAAGGGGGGCACAACCCACCAGGGCGCGCCTGGGGGCCCAGGCGTGCCCAGGTGGGTTGTGCCCACCTGAGTGGCCTCCCGCACCCCCTCTTTACGCTATAAATTCCCAAAAATTTCAGAAAGCCTCGGGGTTAACCTAGATTAGAAGTTCCGACGCCGCAAGGCTCTGTAGCCACCGAAAACCAATCTAGACCCCGTTCCGGCACTCCGCCAGAGGGGGAATCACCTCCGGTGCCATATTCATCATCCCGACGGCCACCACGATGAGGAGGGAGTAGTCCACCCTCAGGGCTGAGGGTTTGTACCAGTAGCTATGTGTTTAATCTCTCTCTCTCTCTCTCTCTTGTGTTCTTGAGATGTCATGATCTTGATGTATCGTATGCTTTGTTAATATAGTCGAATCATATGGAGTTTTCCCCTCTCTATCTTGTGATGAATTGAGTTTTCCCTTTGAGATTTCGTTTTATCAGATTGAATACTTTTATGGATTTGAGAACACTTGATATATGTCTTGCAATTGAATACTCATGGTGACAATGGGGTATCGTATTGATTCACTTGATATATGTTTTGGCACTCAACTCGTGGATTCCCGAGGTGACATTGGAGTAATCTATGCATAGGGGTTGATGCATGTTCTTGTCTTTGTTTCTCCAGTAGAAATCTTGGGGCACTCTTTGAAATTGTTTGTGTTGGATTGAATATTATGAATCTGAATTTGCTTTGGTGTTATTTTAGTATGAACTCTTGGTTAGATCAATCGGAAAGAATAGCTTCGTGGTATTTTAGTACGAACTCTAGGATAGAATGATCGGAAAGAATAGCTTTGAGGTGGTTTCATACCCTACAAACAATTTTGCCTTATGTTCTTCACTAGATAGGAACTTTGGAGTGATTCTTCGTTGCATGTTGAGGGACGGTTATGTGATCCAATTATATTAGCATTGTTGAGAGATTGCACTAGTGAACGTACGGACCCTAGGCCTCATTTTCAAACATTGCAATACTATTTTTGTGCCCGTTTACTATTTGCTACCTTGTTGTTTTTATTTATTCAGCTAAAAAATATATTTCTACCATCCATATTACACTTTTATCACCATCTCTTCATACACTTGAGGGAAAATTGCTACTGTCCTACAAAACTCTATGCTTGGAGGCCCAACACGTGTCTACAAGAATAAGGTTGCGTAGTAGACATCACCCCGCTCCGTCCAACGCAGGACAACCAGAAGAGCTCCTGAGAAGCGGCCCTATTGAGCCCTGGGATGTTGATGAAAGACGCGCAGCTCGCCACCCATGTCAGGGGCCGCAGCTGCACTGGGCGATGCGGGGCGGCACTCACCGCGCATGGCTCGCGCCTCCTGAAGCTCTTCGATTGCCTTGGCGATGAACTCCTGAGCGCCTGACGCCTCGTGCCCTGTTCACGGAAGTGCACGTTGAAGCACGCTTCCACATGGTGCCTGAACACCTCCCTCGTGATGCTGGCCAGGTCAGAGGCCCTCCAGAGGAGATCCCCCAAGCCCGTCCTGAGAGGGGTGCCATACGCGCCTTCCTATGCAAGAGAGGATGGCGCCCTAGCGATGGGCGCGGGGCTCGAGGCACGACCGTCGGATGCCCCAGCCTCCTAAGGGCCCCTAAGGAGGAGCTTCTTCTTCTTCTTCTTGGGAACGGCCTCAAGTGGATGGATGGCACCCTCGTCGTCTGAGTTCTCGACTGCTGCGGCCTGGTAGGCGCGCTCGAGGGAGCACACCGCATCCTTCTCGTCGCAGGCAACTGATACGTCTCCAATGTATCTATAATTTTGATTGTTCCATGCTGTTATATTATCATTCTTGGATGTTTTACAATCATTTTATAGCAACTTTATATCATTTTTTGGGACTAACCTATTGACCCAGTGCCAAGTGTGAGTTGCTATTTTTTGCTTGTTTTTCTAAATCACAGGAAATCAATATCAAACAGAGTCCAAACACTGCGAAACTTTTTGTGGATTTTTTATGGACCAGAAGACCACCACTGGGTCAGAGCAGCACCTGGGGGGTGCCCAGGGGGGCACAACCCACCAAGGCGCGCCCAGGTGGGTTGTGCCCACCTCGGTGGCCTCCCGCACCCCTCTTTGCCCTATAAAATCCCAAATATTTGAAAAACCCTCTGGATTAACCTAGATCAGAAGTTCCACCGCCGCAAGGCTATATAGCCACCGAAAACCAATCTAGACCCCGTTCCGGCACCCTGCCGGAGGGGGAAATCATCACCGTTGGCCATCTTCATCATCCTGGTAGCCACCACGATGATGAGGGAGAAGTCCACCCTCGGGGCTGAGGGTTTGTACCAGTAGCTATGTGTTTAATCTCTCTCTCTCTTGTGTTCTTGAGATGTCACGATCTTGATGTATCGCGGGCTTTGTTAATATAGTCGGATCATATGGTGTTTCTCCCTATCTATCTTGTTGTGATGAATTGAGTTTTCCTTTGAGATTTCATTTTATTGGATTGAATACTTTTATGGATTTGAGAGCACTTGATATATGTCTTGCATATGAATACCCATGGTGACAATGGGGTATCATATTTATTCACTTGATATGTGTTTTGGCACTCAACTCACGGATTCCCGAGGTGACATTGGGGTAATCTATGCATACGGGTTGATGCATGTTCTCGTCTTTGTTTCTCCGGTAGAAATCTTGGGGCACTCTTTGAGGTTCTTTATGTTGGATTGAGTATTATGAATATGAATTTGCTTTGGTGTTATTTTAGTACGAACTCTTGATAGATCGATCGGAAAGAGTAACTTAGTGTTATTTTAGTACGAACTCTTGATAGATCGATCGGAAAGAATAACTTGGTGTTATTTTAGTACGAACTCTTGGATAGATCGATCGGAAAGAATAGCTACAAACAATTTCTTCTTATGTTCTCCGCTAGATAGGAACTTTGGAGTGATTCTTCATCGCACTTTGAGGGATGGTTATATGATCAAATTAGATTAGCATTATCGAGAGATTGCACTAGCGAAAGTACGGACTCTAAGAATCATTTTCAAACATTGCAATACCGTTTGTGCTCCGTTTTATCAATTTTCTACCTTGCTGTTTTTATTGTTCTTATTACAAAAATCAATATCTACTATCCATATTACACTTGTATCACCATCTCTTCGCCGAACTAGTGCACCCATACAAATTACCATTGTATTTGGTGTGTTGGGGACACAAGAGACTTTTTATTATTTGGTTGTAGGGTTGTTTGAGGGAGACCATCTTCATCCTATGCCTCCCACGGATTGATAAACCTTAGGTCATCCACTTGATGGAAAATTGCTACTTTCCTACAAAACTTTGCGCTTGGAGGCCCAACACGTGTCTACAAGAATAAAGTTGCGTAATAGACATCAAGCTCTTTTCTAGCGCCGTTGCTGGGGAGGTGAGTGCTTGAAGGTATATCTTCAGATCTTGCAATCGAATCTTTTAGTTTCTTGTTTTATCACTAGTTTGGTTTATAAAAATAAAAATAAAGAAAATGGAATTAAGGTTGTCTCATATTATTCATCTCTATAATATCTTTCGTGAAAATGATGGAAAGGAAAATCGTGCTCAATTGATAGAAGAAGAATTCAATAGAATGTTTGGTATAAATGATGAGCATGATTGCAATGTTGTTAGTATGAATTCTTTGAATAGCCATGATGCTAATGATACGCAAAGTCGTAAGCTTGGGGATGATATGTTTTATGAAGATGATATTTTTAGTCCCCCGAGATTTGATGTGCAAATTTGTTATAATGATAGCATGCCTCCTATTTATGATGACTATATTGATGAAAGTGGATATGTAGAGGTTATGACTTTATTTAGTGATGAATCCACTATTTTGGAAGAGGTTTCAATTGATTGTGACAACAAAGTTGCTATCTATGATGATTATGGTGATGACATATATGTTATAAAGAATAATTATAAGCGGAATAATTATATGTTTCAATTGATTTGGGGAGCCTCGTGCTAGTTTATGTTTTTCCTTGTTTTTGCGTTTCGCAGAAAAGGAATATCAAACGGAGTCCAAATGAGCTAAAAATTTATGGTGATTTTTTATGGACCAGAAGAAGCCCCGAAGCAAAAGAGTTGGGCAGAAGAGCCACGAGACCTCCACAAGGGTGGAGGGAGCGCCCTCCGTCCTTGTGGTTGACTTGCGGACCTCCCTGACTTGTTCCCGATGCCAAAAATTCCTATTAATATAGAAACCCCCAATAATAAAGCTAGATCGGGAGTTCCGCCGCCGCAAGCATCTGTAGCCACGAAAAAACAATCGGCAACCCATTCCGGCACCTTGCTGGAGGGGGAAACCATCACTGGTGGTCATCTTCATCATCCCGACGCTCTCCATGACGAGGAGGGAGTAGTTCACCGTCGGGGCTGAGGGTATGTACTAGTAGGTATGTGTTTGATCTCTCTCTCTTGTGTTCTTGATTTGGCACGATCTTGATGTTCCGCGAGCTTTGCTATTATAGTTGGATCTTATGATGTTTCTCCCCCTCTACCTTCTTGCAATGGATTGAGTTTTCCCTTTGAAGTTATCTTATCGGATTGAGTCTTTAAGGATTTGAGAATACTTGATGTATGTCTTGCATGTGCTTATTTGTGGTGACAATGGGATATTGATGTGATCTAGTTGATGTATGTTTTGGGAATCAACTTGCGGGTTCTGTGACCTTGTGAACTTATGCATAGGGGCTGGCACATGTTTTCATCTTCACTCTCCGGTAGAAACTTTGGGGCACTTTTTGAAGTTCTTTGTGTTGGTTTGAATAGATGAATCTGAGATTGTGTGATGCATATCGTATAATCAAACCCGCGGATACTTGTGGTTACATTGGAGTATCTAGGTGACATTAGGGTTTTGGTTGATGTGTGTCTTAAGGTGTTATTTTAGTACGAACTCTAGGGCTGTTTGTGACACTTATAGGAATAGCCCAATTAGTAGATCGATCAGAAAGAATAACTTTGAGGTGGTTTCGTACCCTACAATAATCTCTTCGTTTGTTCTCCGCTATTAGTGACTTTGGAGTGACTCTTTGTTGCAAGTTGAGGGATTGTTATATGATCTAATTATGTTATCATTGTTGAGAGAACTTGCACTAGTGAAAGTATGAACCCTAGGCCTTGTTTCCAAGCATTGCAATACCGTTTTCGTTCACTTTTACCACTTGCTACCTTGCTGTTTTATATTTTCAGATTACAAAAACCTATATCCACTATCCATATTGCACTTGTATCACCATCTCTTTGCCGAACTAGTGCACCTATAAAATTTACCATTGTATTGGGTGTGTTGGGGACACAAGAGACTCTTTGTTATTTGGTTGCAGGGTTGTTTGAGAGAGACCATCTTCATCCTACGCCTCCCACGGGTTCATAAACCTTAGGTCATCCACTTCAGGGAAAATTGTTACTGTCCTACAAAACTCTGCGCTTGGAGGCCCAACACGTGTCTACAAGAATAAAGTTGCATATTAGACATCAGCGACTGTAATGATGCCGCCGCTTCCTAGCATGTTGAGAATGTTGTAGCCATGTATAGTCACCGCCATAAACTTGGCGAGGGCCAGATAGCCGAGGATGGCATTGTATGGGAGGCGAATGTGGGCAACGTCGAAGTCGATGAGCTCGGTGTGCTAGTTGTCGCATTTGCCGAAGGTGACAAGGAGACAAATCTGCCCCAGGGGAACAATGGAGCCGTCGGTCACCCCTAAGAAGGGCGTGGTGGGGAGGAGCTGGTCGTAGGGCACCTGGAGCCTTTCAAACGTCTCAACAGAGAGGACGTTGAGCCCCGCTCCACCGTTTATGAGTGTCTTGGTGACGAGAACATTGTTGATGGTCCTCGAGCAGAGCATCGGGAGCGCACTCGCGGTGGCTGAACACTTGAGCTAGTCCGCAGAGTCGAACATGGTGGCGTATTTGGACCACCTGAGGGGACGCGATGCCTCGAGCTTGGGAAGGGCCGCGTTCACCTCACGAGTGAACTGCTTGAATATGCGATGAGAGGCGGGAGCCTGAGCGCCACCCAAGATGCAGGCAATGGCGTGAGGCTCTTGGAAGCCCCCAGCCCCATCATCTTGGCGGTGGTCGTTGTTCCTTCTTGGCGGCGACGGCAGCGGAGGAAGGCCATCGTTACCCTGAGGACGATCCTCATGAGGCTGGTCCCTCCAGGGGCCGTCGTGAGGCTGACCTTGCCAGCGGTCCTCACATGGCTGATTGTGCCAGCCCTGGTGGGGGTCGCAGTTGTCCCAGCAGCCTCCACCATAGCCTCTTCCGCGGCTGTAGCCACGACGTTGTGCTCGCGATGGCGGCCAAGGTGCCCGTCACGGATGGCATTGAGCTCTTGGCAGTCATTGGTGTTGTGACTGTGGACGTTGTGGAAGACGCAGAAAGGCGGCTGCCCCTGGAGGATTCGGGGTGGTCGTCGCCGTGCTTCATCTTAGGTTCGTCTGCGAGCACAGCAGGACCCTTGCGCTTTGCGTCCTTAGCCTTGGCTTTATTGTCTTTAGGATCGACCTTGGGGAGCTCCAAGAGGGAGAGGCGACCTTCCTCTACCCTCGCGCACCTGGTTGCCATGTTGAACATATCCAGAGCTGAACACAGGTCTTCGTGTATGGCGAGCCTTCCTTCATCTTAACATCCCGGACGCCATCAGTGAACGCCAAAATAATGGCCTCATCCAACACCTTCAGGATCTTGAGGCGAACGTTGGTGAAGCGCTGTATGTACTAGTGCAAGGTTTCGTCGTCTGCTGCTTGATGAGCTGCAGGTCGCCTGCCGCGGGAGCGCGGTCACGAGTGCCCTGGAAGTTAGCAATGAAGCGCTCGTGCAGCTCGTCCCAAGAGGAGATAGACCCCACCAAGAGGTTCAGGAGCCACGAGCGTGTGCCATCCTTGAGCGCCATGACCTTGTTGCCATGGGAACTCAGCAGGGTCAAGAGTACCATCGTAGCGCGGAGGCAGATCCGGCTTGAACTTGTCGGGCCAAACGACGCGGCGCAGCTCCGGAGTGAAAGCACGACAATCCGCCCCACACACAGGGGCCAGACGCAGCGGCGGAGCTTGATTTTGGCGCGCGCGCGCCACCGCCTTTGGTGGCGTGCGGTCTTGACGTGGTGGAGCTGGAAGCGCCGCCCCACCCCCTGTGGCTCCTGCACCACCAGGCAACTTTCTTCATCGCACGCCGCGATCCTGCATGGTGGGTCGCGTTGGGATGCCTCGTGCCTTGGCTCGGGACCCATGCCGTGTATGGGAGGAGGAGGCGCGCCGTGACCCACGTCGCCCGCAAGGGGTGGCGGAGGACGCGGCGAGCGGGATGGCGCCGGGGCTTCGCCGACGGTGTTGTCGAGCTCAGTGATGCGGGCAAGCCAGTCGTCATGAGCAACGCAGGCTGCACGCTCGCTAGCCCACGGCGACCGTGAGAAGACGATGCCGCATCCGGAGTGGGTGATGAAGTTGCGGTGCGGCTGTCGTGCCGCACGGACAGTGGCAGCAACAAATCCTGCTGCTCATGGGCAGCAGGGTCAGTGGCGGCGTTAGCCACCGGGGAGGGAGAGTGGCGAGGGACGCGGTCACCCACAGGTGCCGTCTGGGCGACGCGAGCGGCCCGGCGCTCGGTGGACACGTCGGGCTCCGGCTATAGGAACGTCGACGGAACGAACGGTGGAAGAGAAGCTTCGGCACACCCCTACATGTCGCGCCAAATGTCGAATTCAGGGCTCCACAAACACAAGAAAGGTTCGAACTCTGGGGCGTGTGCGAAGAACTCAACCTCACCAGTCAGCGAGTTCGTCGCTCCCACGGCCTAGCTCAATGAACAAGGAAGAAAATAGACACAGCAGTTTACCCATGTTCGGACCACCTTGCGGTGTAAGCCCCTACTCCTGCTTTGTGGTGGATTAGCCTCACGGGGGGCTGAGGATGAACTAGTATAGAGGAAGAACAACCTCATGAGGTCTATTCAAGTGCGGGTGTGAGCTAGAGAAGTCTCTCCCCTTCTATGGTGGTGGCTAAGCTATATTTATAGTGGCCTTGGTCCTCTTTCTTCAAACGAAGGAGGGAAGGGATTGCATAGTGGCCAATTTTGAAGGGGACAAGAAGTACATCCTATCCTGATGAAAGGTGGTATTTGCCTGCAAAGCTTCTGGTCGTGACGCCGCGGTGGGCTCGGTGATGATGTCCGTCCTGCCGTCCTGGTGGTCTTGGTCTTGTTCCACGGGAATGGAAAGCTTTGGGTGATTCCTCGGGACCCCACGTCTGCGCTTGCCTCCTTAGAACCAAAGAGGAACCCTGCTGCTCTGCGCCCGCTGGCGCCCGCCTGGCCTTGGTCGTCATGGTTGGCGTCACCTCAACCTCATGGGGTGGGCACCTGCATAGGAATCTCCACTCCTCGGGAGCCAACCTGAGGAGTCTGCTCCCCTCCGGAGGTCTTGATGTCATCCGCCTCGCGAGGCTTGGCCCCTCGCGAGGGTCTTGTCTTGAAGGTGCTGAAGGTGGGCCATACTAGGCCGTCGATAGGGCCATGCCGTGGGCTGCAGGCAGGCAAGTCTAGGTACCCAAGTTCCCAGAACACCGTCAGCTATGGGCAGTCGACACCTTGCCTGTCAGTGATGGTGGTTGAGGGTGAACGGCTAGGCAGAGAGGAAGAGGCGGCATGGCATGGCACAGTGGTGATTGTGGCGCAGAGCACCGCCACACATGGAACAACTTTGGGCAGGGGATAGGAGTGGACGGGAGGCAGTCAGGCTAGGTTTAGGTTTAATATAATTAGGTCAGGTTAATATGGTAGAAGATTAGGAAACTTGGTCTAGGCTTTTGCATTTTTGTGAATCTAATTTGTGGATAGTCTAGTGTCACTAATGTATGGGCACACATATCATATCGGTATCCATTGGATATCCATGGAGCAGAAAATAAATATAACCATGCCTAATGCACCTGTTCACGGGTATCCAGATCTATGGATCCACGAGCAGAAAGGCCCTCCGTACCCTTACCCAACCTTGTCGGGTATCCATGGGTACCCGAATCCATGGATAAAATTGTCATCCCTATCTAGGAATTTCTTTCTCTATAGGGAATGAGGATGGGACTCAATCTTGGTTGGACCCCTGGATGGGTACCAAGCCACTTAGGGTGACATTTTGGGCCTATTTTCTATTTGCACGGACTCACTTCTAATTGTCTCCACGGCCTCTAGATCTGGCCTGTGGGATATTTGGTTCCATCGTACTTTTGGGCACGCAGAGAGTGACGAGTGGACTAGACTACAGGCTGCCCTTCCATCGGTGTTGCTAGAATATCCGAACACTGTGTCCTGGCACCTATCACCAATGGGTGAGTTCTCAGTGAACACGACATATCAGGAATCATGCCAGTCACCTACAATCGCATGGCTTTCCCCCTTGTGGAAGGCGCCTTTACCTTTCAAGATTAAGATTTTTGTGTGACAACTACTACGAGATTGCATCCCTTCAGGGACCGAGGTACTTAAGAGGAATGGGCCAAGTGATGGCTTGCGCCCCTTATGAGTTGTACCTGAGACCGGGACTCACACCCTATTCTCTTGTGTGGTTCCTTGGGTCCTGTGGACATTCGTCCGCAATCCACTAGGTCCCGACTGGGAGGCCTAGGACCTCCGGAGTTCCTTCAGACCAGGGCTACCCACCCTGGGTATCATCGTTGGTTATTTTGGTTTATCTTTGGGGCAATGTCATGTACTTCATGGAGGACGCATAATAAAATGGTGATTGAGTGGGTTTTCCCGAGGCAGGCGTGTGACACTAGCACTCGCTGTCTAGGTGGCGAGGCCGAGATCGTCTGGGGCTCATGCTGGGTGCACTACTGGCTACAGCGCGTCGACTTGTGTCTTCATAGTGCCATGTGTTGGCATCCACTAGTTTTTTTTTCTTATTTCTCTTCTATTTGTTAGACATCTATACCTACTATTAAAGGGAGGTGGTATTCTTGGTTTGGTCTGCTTCGTTTGGTCCCACTTCAATTAATTTCACGTGTGCTATTTGGTTTCTTTACTTGCCACCTGTTTTAGCCCAATGAAGGAAGCCCATCTGGTGACGCACTGTGGCCCAGGTCCAGAGAAAAATAAAAAATACCGCCAATGGGAGGGTTCGATCTCATAACCTGCCAACCGACCACGCACAGTTTGTCCAACCGACCCAGCTAGAGATATGAGTGGATTTTTTTCTCCCGTTGCAATTCACGGGCCTTTTTGCTAGTGGTTGTGTTATTGCCTCAGTCATTGTTCATGATTCAGAGGTTGGATGTTGGTTGTATGGACCATTGCTTTATCTATAAAGCAGGCAAAAGCCTATTTCGAGGAGTCTAGACACGCGAAACATCGCTCTCTATCCCTGGCCCACACAAAAAGAAGGCATAGCCCGTGCTTTTGGAGCATCCGGCATTGTTTCCCGTGCCAAAATCCCCCACTCTCTTCTTCCATCCTCGCCGCTCTCCACCAATTCCCGCTCTTTTCTCCCACCCTCTCCTTTCTCCTGCCGCCGATGCATGGAACCGTTGGAGAACCTATCGAAGATGGAGCCAGCGGAGGTGTCGGAGGATTTAAGCATCACGCTCACCCGAAAGATCAGCTCGGCGACGCGGAAAAATTTCCATGTTAAAGCAAAGCCCGTAAAGGTGGAGAAGCTCGAGAAGCTTTTGGCCACTGGTGGGCCTAGTGGTGGTGTTGGGAGTGGAGGTCATCGTGGACGAGGTGGTCATGGTGGACACCATCAGACTGGTGCACCCACAATACAAACGGTGCTGTGGCTAGAGCCTTACAAGCCTCCGTACTACTACGCCACCAAGCAGCTCGGAACCCCTGCCGATATGGTGCCTTACATCATCAACGTTAATGCTGCACCACTATTATTTGAGTATTCTTCACTGTAGCTTATCCGGGTGCTGGTGGCGAGCAGGGAGCAGATGGGTGCCCGCATGCTATTGGCTGCAATGCCTAGAGTGGGGGAGCTAGGGTACGACGTAGATAGGGAGATGCTCGACATCATCCACGATGGAGGCGAGGGAGTAGGAGGGGCCTATGAGGACGGAGAGGTGGAAGAATCGGATCCCACCCAGTTCGACAACTACCAGCAGTAGCAGTCCACCCAGACGTCCATGCAGCAGTCCTACACCCGGATCGGCGATGGCACACAACAACAACCGCATTGGGCCACCAGACATGGAGAGGATGAGGAGGAGGGTGAGCACGATGATCCGGATGATACAACCTATGATCCGAAGAAGGGTAGAGGAGGAAGCTTCAACATGCATGAGGACAAGTTTTTGTGCGATGCATGGTTGGCCACTAGCATTGATCCGATCCATGGCACGGAGCAAAAGGGCACAACCTTTTAGAGGATCATTCAGATATGGTTCCATGAACACAAGCATTTCACGCCCTACTCTGACGTGGTCATCTGCAACCGTGTATGGAAGTCCCTCAACCATCGATGGTACATCATTGATAACCCACAAGTATAGGAGGGGTCAATTGTAGCCTTTCTCGATAAGTAAGAGTGTCAAATCCAATGAGGAGCTAAAGGTAGAATTTATATTCTCTTCTAGTTCCATCAACCAATGATACAACTCTATGCACACTTAACGTTTGCTTTACCTAGAACAAGTATGAAACTGCAAGTACTTTGTACGTATAATAGGATAAGTTTGCGAGAATGAAACTAGGAGTACTTTGCGATAATAAATCTACGAATAACTTGCAAGATAATAGAAGTTAGTTTGTTTAGTGAAAGCTTTTTGTAACACAAGAGAAGGATTTGTCCCTAGGCTATCGATAACTGGACCGGTAATCATTATTGTAATTTTATATGAGGGAGAGGCATGAGCTAACATACTTTCCGTACTTGGATCATATGCACGTATTATTGGAAGTATAGCAAGCATCCGCAACTACTAAAGATCATTATGGTAAAACCCAACCATAGCATTAAGTAACAAGTCCTCTTTACTCCCATACGCAACAACCCCCTTACTCGGGTTTAAATTTTTGTTACTCTCGCAACCCACTATAAGCGAATCATGAACGTATCGCAACACCCTGCAACAGGAATCCCCCATGTGTGCATGGCATGGAAGGCACCATAGGATAACACCAAAATAAAACATACAACTCAAACCAATCACGATCATTAATCAACCCATAGGACAAAACGAATCTACTCAAACATCACAGGAATTCCACATATCACTGGATAATAATATATAGCGTTAAGCACCACGTTCAAGTAGAGATTACAACAGGGAGAAGAGGTGTTACACCATTGCATAGAGGGGGGGGGGAGTTGGTGATGACGCAGCGAAGTTGTTGGTACGGGTCGTCGTCATGATGATTGTCCAGTGGCGTTTCGACGCCACCGGGAGAGAGCGGGACAGAGCTCCCATCCTTCTTCTTGCTTGGCCTCCCCCCTAGATGGGAGGAGAGTTTCCCCTCTAGTCCATGGACTCCATGGCTCTCAGAGGGCAGGAGCCACTCCGAGATTGGATCTCTCTCTTTGTTCTCTTCTATTTCGCGTCCCTACTTTCTGGCTGAAAACCGTTTCTTAAATTCCTGGATCCGTAACTTCAATTGTGCTGAAATTTTGAGGGGATTTTTATCTAGATATTATCTTTCTTGCAGCCAAAGGACACCTCCAACCAACTTAAAAGGGCCCCACAAGCCTATCCAGTGCGCCCAGGGTAGGGGGCGCGCCATCTGAGCTTGTGGGCCTCTCATGTTGATTCTTTTTCCCAGAAACCACATATATTCAAAAATAAATACCTGTAAATTTTTATCGTGTTTCGACTTCGTTTGATATGGATATTCTGCGAATCAAAAAACAAGCAACAAAGTGGAACTGGCATTGGGCACTGGATCAATATGTTAGTCCCCAAAATAATAGAAAATGTTGGCAAAAGTATATGAAAGTTTTAGAATATTGGCATGAAAAAAATAAAAAATTATAGATACGAAGGAGACGTATCAAGCATCTAAGAGGCCGTGTCCAAGTATTATGGGCATTTGAAGCATCTCATCGCACGGTGGCCTAGCGGTGCACAAATCACCGAGTGAGTTGATCAATAGTCGGATATGCTTAGTTTTGTTGATCACTAGTCACACATGTATTGTTTTGTTGCTCACTAGATGGATATGCATTATCGACAATGTTTCACTTTGTAGCCTACTCATGCTTGTGTGGTGTACAAGAAGTTGGAGAAGAAGTCCTTCACTATCATGCATCGTTGGTTGAAGTTGAATGGGCAACTGAAGTGGAACCTTTTCATAGCTAAGACCGCCGCCCAAGCCAGCGAGGAATAAACAAGTGACCCTACCAACCCAACCCAAGAACCGCCAAAGAAGGTTTGAAGAAATTTACGAGGGAAGAAGTGGGAGGAGGAAAGGGCGAAGTGAGAAAGTGTGGCGGCCAAGCTCAGGGATAGGTTCGAGGACATCTTGGCAAAGAAGGAGGAGGCATGCAAGAAGCACTCAGACATGAAGGAGGAAAACAAGGCCGAGAAGTTCAAACTATTGATGGAGGCGATGGACAATAAACTCAAGCTCAAAGAGAGGAGACTGCAATCAAAGAAGGAAGGCCGCGCTCAAGGAAGAGAAGTTGAAGATCACCGCCAATGCGAAGGCCGCCAAGAAGTTCACCTTGAATGTGGACTCTTTGGATGCCGATGCAAGAATCATCGTGCAGTCCGTCCACTAGATGTTGCAGTGGCAGAAAGATCAGTTAGCGGCAACAAAGAATGAGGACGCGGCAGAGTCGTATGCGGACGCGGAGACAGAGGCTGCCTACGCGGCAGCGATGGCACCACCTTGATCGGGGAGCACACGGCTGGGATTGCTGGTCCAGTAGGGAAGAATTGCACGGACTGGTGTTCTTTTAGATTCGGGCATGTAAAAATAATCATATTTGCCTCTTTTTGGTTGTGATCAGGCATGCGATCCGACACTGGTGTGATTTTGCGTGTTGTGTGGATCAGAGTGCCTTTGAATTTAAATTTACTGGCGGACATATATAGGACAGCGTTGGATGGCGGCCTCCCTCACGAGTGTCCTCGGACTGGTCCCTCTCTGTTCATGGACTAATGCCGGAGGAAATTTGCGGGTCTCATTGGAGATGACCTTACTTCCTCCTCAAAATAGGTTTTCGCCCCGCTTTTTAGATAAAGCAACCATCCATACAACTAACATACAAATGTCATAGCAAATATGATGGCTGGGGCAACTACACAACCACGCCCAAAGAAAGCATAAGAGAAACACGAAAAAAGACACTGAGTGGTGGCCAACATGCGGTCCTACGAAGAAGATAAGCGGCACACAATAGCCAGAAGCGCATCTAGTATGATCCCGAGCCGGTCGTGGTCGCGCTACCTAGAGAGAGGGTGCAAGTGCTGCATCAAAATAAGGAATTTGAAGAATGGGTAAGAGGCTTGCCACGGAAAGACCCGCTCAATCACCATTTTATTATGTGTCATCTATAATGTCCACGACATCGCCGCAAATATTAACCAAAATAAGTGATGATGCCACTCAGGTTGGGTAGCTCTGGTCTCAAGGAACTCTGCAGTGCCTCCCATTTGGGCCCCAGTGCCTCGCGTATGAAAGTACAGAGGGCTCGTGCTCCCATTCACGAGAATAGGATGTAGGTCCTGGTTTATGGGACCATGCATAGCAGACAAAGGCCATTACCCTGGTCGTGCCTCTTAAGCACCTCGGTCCTCGAGGGTAGGCGTTCTCTAATAGTTGCAACACAAAAATCTTAATCTTCAAGGGAAATGGGGCCTTCCACAAAGGAGAAAACTAGGGAATGGTGGGCTAACGACATAGTGTCTGATATGCTGAGCTCACAGAAAACTCACCTGAAGGAGTGAGGCTCCAAGAAACGGTGTCTAGATATCACGACGGCACGGTTGGGAGGGCTGCCCGCGGTCTAGCCCACTCAACATTTTCCTCCTGCCCAAATGTGCGATGGAACAAGCTGTTCCACTGCCCATATTAGGAGGCCGTGGAAACCAGGAGCATTGAATCAGCATAGATAGCGGACAGACTAGGGAAACTCGCCTGAAGTGGCTCGCCACCTGTTGGTGTCAAAACCGGCAGATCTCGGGTAAGGGGTCCCGAACTATGCGTCTAAGGATTGAAGGTAACAGGAGACAGGGACAGAATGTTTACCCAGGTTCGAGCCCTCTTGATGGAGGTAATACCCTACGTCCCGCTTGATTGACTTTGATGAGTATGAGGGTTACAAGAGTTGATCTACCACGAGATCGTAATGGCTAAACCCTAGATGTCTAGCCTGTATGATTATGATTGCCTCTACGGACTAAACCCTCCGGTTTATATAGACACCGGAGGGGGCTAGGGTTGTACAAAGTCGGTTTACAGAGGAAGGAATCTTCATATTCACACGCTAAGCTTGCCATCCACGCAAAGGAGAGTCCTATCCGGACACGGGAGAAAGTCTTCTATCTTGTATCTTCACAGCCCATTAGTCCGGCCCATGTTACATAGACCGGACGCGCGGGGACCCCCTAATCCAGGACTCCCTCAGTAGGCCCCGAACCAGTCTTCAATGACGACGTGTCCGACGCGCAAATTGTCTTCAGCATTGCAAGGCGGGTTCCTCCTCCGCACATCTCCAAGCATCTGAACCAAAGGACTGTATTCGGTTTTACATCTTCGGTCTTTGGTCTTCAACTTTACATTAAATGTTATATCTCTCGTCTTCTGCACCATCGCCACTCCAGCTCCCACGTGTCAGACAAATACGAAGGGTCCAAGCATTTTTCCACATAACACCAGGGCCGTGCAGGGAAGGCGTCTATTTAAGGAGATTAAATCTCAGATGCCATTCCATACCAGGCAGAAAATCCTCAGAGCTTGCCACAAGAAACAACGCAAACATGCTAGTCCTCCCAGTTCTTCTTCCCGCCCCCACGGCCCGCAAAAAGGCGATTGGGAGAGCTGTTCTGTATCCCATGCCCAGCTCACCAAGCTCCAGATGCAGGGATATCTCCCCCGTGCGGATCTAGTCCCCGTTCGGGCGAGATTGACCTCTTTTACTAGCGAAGCCTTGGCAGAAAATTTCCCTAATCCTTCATAAGGGGAGCAGGTGTGCTTCATTTCCTTTTTATTAAGAGGCGTTGGATTTCCTATCCATCCTTTCCTCTGAGGTCTCCTGGAGTACTATGGCCTCCAACTGTACAACCTTACGCCAGGCTCCATTCTGCACATCGCGGGCTTCGTCGCCCTTTGCGAGTTGTTCCTAGGCTGTGAGGCCCATTTTCAATTATGGAGGAAGCTTTTCTGCCTCGTCCCTCGCTCCCAAAAGGGATCCATATTTGAGGTGGGCGGCGCCGAAGTGTGGCGTATAGCCAGGACAGGATACCTATTCGGCACTCCAAAGAAGGCATCCGAAGAGTGTCCATCAGAGAGGTTTTATATTGAAGATGCCTTTCTATCCGACCTAATCCGACGAGGCCTACCTGCGTTTTCCAATGCTCCATTAAAGAAGCGCCACAACTGGCGCCCCCGAAGCCTCGAGGAGGAAGACAGTGCGGAGGTTCAGAGGCTAATGGACAAGAAAAAGGCACTTGCCCAATCCGGACTATCCATTATTGAGTTAATGTCAATTTCAATAACGTGGGGTGTTCAGCCACTCCAATCCAAAGGACTCCCCATGTGGTATTACAGCGGAGAAGACGACGCATCACGTAGCGGACGCAAAGGTCCGGACAACTTCGCCGCCTTGGCCGCCATGCTGTCTGATCTTTTTAAGGGGGAGAAAGAGGAATTCACTCGCCTTAAGTGCCGAGATGGCTTTTCCATGTACAACCCTCCCAGCTGGCTAAGCCTTCGCTCGGTAATTCTACTTAATACTCCTCTGGAGCCGTGCCTGATACGTCTCCAACGTATCTATAATTTTTGATTGCTCCATGCTATATTATCTACTGTTTTGAACTATACTGGGCTTTATTTTCCACTTTTATATTATTTTTGGGACTAACCTATTAACCGGAGGCCCAACCCAGAATTGTTGCTTTTGCCTATTTCAGTCTTTCAGAGAAACAGAATATCAAACGGAGTCCAAACGGAATAAAACCTTTGGGAACGTGATTTTCTCACCGAACGTGATCCAGGAGACTTGTACCCTACTCCAAGGAGTCAAAGAGGCGGTCACGAGGGTGGGGGGCGCACCCACCCCCTAGGGCGCGCGCCCCCTGCCTTGTGGCCCCTCGGTGCTCCACCGACGTACTCCTTCCTCCTATATATACCTACGTACCCCCAAACGAACAGATACAAAGCCAAAAACCTAATTCCACCGCCGCAACTTTCTGTATCCACGAGATCCCATCTTGGGGCCTATTCCGGAGCTCCGCCGGAGAGGGCCGTCATCACGGAGGGCTTCTACATGATCATAGCCTCTCCGATGAAGTGTGAGTAGTTTACCTCAGACCTTCGGGTCCATAGTTATTAGCTAGATGGCTTCTTCTCTCTTTTTGGATCTCAATACAAAGTTCTCCCCCTCTCTCGTGGAGATCTATTCGAGGTAATCTTCTTCTTTTTGCGGTGTGTTTGTTGAGACCGATGAATTGTGGGTTTATGATCAAGTCTATCTATGAATAATATTTGAATCTTCTATGAATTCTTTTATGTATGATTGGTTATCTTTGCAAGTCTCTTCGAATTATCCGTTTGGTTTGGCCAACTAGATTGGTAGTTCTTGCCAGGAGAAGTGCTTAGCTTTGGGTTCGATATTGCGGTGTCCTTTCCCAGTGACAGAAGGGGCAGCAAGGCACGTATTGCATCGTTGCCATCGAGGATAACAAGATTGGGTTTATTTCATATTGCATGAATTTATCTCTCTACATCATGTCATCTTGCTTAAAGCGTTACTATGTTTTTAACTTAATACTCTAAATGCATGCTAGATAGCGGTCGATGAGTGGAGTAATAGTAGTAGATGCATAATCGTTTCGGTCTACTTGTCACGGACGTGATGCCTATATACATGATCATGCCTAGGTATTCTCATAACTATGCTCAATTCTGTCAATTGCTCAACAGTAATTTGTTCACCCACCGTAAAATACTTATGCTCTTGAGAGAAGCCACTAGTGAAACCTATGGCCCCCGGGTCTATTCTCATCATATCAATTTCCATCACTTTAATCTTGCTTTGCTTTTTTACTTTGCCTTTTACTTTTCACTTTGCATCTCTATACCAAAAATACCAAAAATATTATATCTATCAGATCTCACTCTCGTAAGTGACCATGAAGGGATTGACAACCCCTAATTGCGTTGGTTACGAGTAGCTATCATTTTGTGCAGGTACAAGGGACATGAGCGTGGCCTCCTATTGGATTGATACCTTGGTTCTCAAAAACTGGGGGAAATACTTACGCTACTCTGCTGCATCATCCCTTCCTCTTAGGGGTAATCCAACGCAAGCTCAAGAGGTAGCAAGAAGAATTTCTGGCGCCGTTGCCGGGGAGTCTATGTAGAAAGTCAACATACCAAGTAGCCATC
Organism: Triticum aestivum; assembly: GCF_018294505.1. NCBI lineage: Eukaryota > Viridiplantae > Streptophyta > Magnoliopsida > Poales > Poaceae > Triticum > Triticum aestivum. The sequence continues at coordinate 469,974,938 of NC_057803.1, forward strand.
ACAATCCCTATCTCTCGCATTACATTATTTGCCATTTGCCTCTCGTTTTCCTCTCCCCCACTTCACGCTTGCCATTTTATTCGCCCTCTCTCTTTATATCCTCCCTCTCTTTTTCTGTTTGCCTCTTTTCCCTCGCCATGTCAGAACCAAAAAGAATTGGGGATTCTCTTCCAAGTTCTAGTGCTTTAGACAATCCTGCTATCTTATCTATACTCATAAATCAGAATGCTATGGAACAACTTGCCGGAGTTATCAATGAGAACCTTAGTAATTTTGACGAAGATGATTCTGGAATTTTTCGTTATTTACTTGATGAATCTTTAAAAGATGCTTGGGATAGGCTATTAAGGATCCGGGCTAGCTATGTACCCCAATATCAAATTGAGGTTTACTTAAAAAGCTTTTATGTTGGGCTACCCGCTTCGTTCAAACAAGTTTTAGATTCTATTTTTGAGGGGGGTTTTCTTGAAGGGGACCCCATGGATACCTATGAGAGGATGAAAACTATATTTGGGCACCCCATTAATGAGAAAGCTGAAATCACATCTCTCTTGCTTTCTTACCAAAACGAATCAATTAAAGAGATAAAAGCTAGCCTAGATGCCAATTTCCGCAACATTCTTAATCTTTCTTCTACCATTAATGGACATGTAATTTGCAAAAATAGAAAGATTAATTCCATAGATGACAAGTTTGCTCTCTTTTTCTCTAAAACCAAATATGGCAATACCTAGATCTATCCTCGCTTTTATGCCTAGCTAGGGGCGTTAAACGATAGCGCTAGTTGGGAGGCAACCCAATTTTATTTTTATTCCTTGATTTTTGCTCCTGTTTAGTAATAAATAAATTATTTAGCCTCTGTTTTGGTCGTGTTTTTTGTGTTTAATTAGTGTTTGTGCCAAGTAGAACCATTGGGAAGACTTGGGGAAAGTCTTGTTGAACATGCTGTAAAAAACAGAAACTTTAGTGCTCACGAGAACTGCTGTCATTTTTATTTGGAAAGTGCAATTTAGTTAATTCTTTTTTCATATGATTAATAGATAAATTCCTCACGTCCAGCAATTTATTTTAGAATTTTTGGTGTTCCATAAGTTTGCTTTAGTTACAGATTACTGCAGACTGTTCTGTTTTTGACAGATTCTGTTTTTCGTGTGTTGTTTGCTTATTTTGATGAATCTATGGCTAGTAAAATAGTTTATAATCCATAGAGAAGTTGGAATACAGTAGGTTTAACACCAATATAAATAAAGAATGAGTTCATTACAGTACCTTGAAGTGGACTTTTGTTTTCTTTCTCTAACGGAGCTCATGAGATTTCTATTTGAGTTTTGTGTTGTGAAGTTTTCAAGTTTTGGGTGAATTATTTTGATGGATTATGGAACAAGGAGTGGCAAGAGCCTAAGCTTGGGGATGCCCATGTCACCCCCAAGATAATCCAAGGACACCAAAAAGTCGAAGCTTGGGGATGCCCCGGAAGGCATCCCCTCTTTCGTCCACTTCCATCGGTAATTTACTTGGAGCTATATTTTTATTCACCAACATGATATGTGTTTTGCTTGGAGCGTCTTGTATTATTTGTGTCTTTGTGTTTTAGTGTGCCACAACCATCCTTGCTGTACACACCTTTTTAGAGAGCCATACATGAATTAGAATTTGATAGAATACTCTATGTGCTTCACTTATATCTTTTTGAGCTATGTAGTTTTGCTCTATGTGCTTCACTTATATCTTTTGAGCGTTATAATTTTGCTCTATGTGCTTCACTTAGATCTTTTAGAGCACGGTGGTGGATTTGTTTTAAAGAAACTATTGATCTCTCATGCTTCACTTAAATTATTTTGAGAGTCTTAATAGCATGGTAATTTGCTTAATAATAACATGCTTGGCATTCAAGATTTGTGAAACTTTCTTTTGAGTGCATTGAATACTAAGAAAAGATTGAAGCATGATAATTGTTTTGAGATATGGAGGTGATAATATTAGAGTCATGCTAGTTGAGTAGTTGTGAATTTAAAGAATACTTGTGTGAATGTTTGTGATTCCCGTAGCATGCACGTATGGTGAACCGTTATGTGATGAAGTCGGAGCATGATTTATTTATTGATTGTCTTCCTTATGAGTGGCGGTCGGGGACGAGCGATTGTCTTTTCCTACCAATCTATCCCCCTCGGAGCATGCACGTAATACTTTGCTTTGATAACTTCTAGAGTTTTGCAATAAGATATGAGTTCTTTATGACTAATGTTGAGTCCATGGATTATACACACTCTCACCCTTCCACCTCTGCTAGCCTCTCTAATACCGCGCACCTTTTGCCGGTATCATACACCCACCATATACCTTCCTCAAAACAGCCACCATACCTACCTATTATGGCATTTCCATAGCCATTCCTAGATATATTGCCATGCAACTTTCCACCGTTCCGTTTATTATGACACACTCCATCATTGTCATATTGCATATCCCGGTACACCGCCGGAGGCATTCATATAGAGTCATATTTTGTTGTAAGTATCGAGTTGTAATTGTTGAGTTGTAAGAAAAATAAAGTGTGATGATCATCATTTTTAGAGCATTGTCCCAAGTGAGGAAAGAATGATGGAGACTATGATTCCCCCATAAGTCGGGATGAGACTCTGGACGAAAAATAAAAGAGGCCAAAGAAGCCCAAAAAAAGAGAAAAAAAAGAGGCCATAAGAAAAGAAAAGAAAGAAAAGGCCCAAATAAAAATAAAAAATGAGAGAAAAAGAGAGAAGGGACAATGTTACTATCCTTTTACCACACTTGTGCTTCAAAGTAGCACCATGCTTTTCATGATAAAGAGTCTCTCGTTATGTCACTTTCATATACTAGTGGGAATTTTACATTATAGAACTTGGCTTCTTTATTCCAATGATGGGCTTCCTCAAAATGCCCTAGGTCTTCGTGAGCAAGCAAGTAGGATGCACACCCACTTAGTTTCTTTTGATGAGCTTTCATATACTTATAGCTCTAGTGCATCCGTTGCATGGCAATCCCTACTCACTCACATTGATATCTATTGATGGGCATCTCCGTAGCCCATTGATACGCCTAGTTGATGTGAGACTATCTTCCCCTCTTTTTGTCTTCTCCACAACCACCATTCTATTCCACCTATAGTGCTATATCCATGGCTCACGCTCATGTATTGCGTGAAGATTGAAAAAGTTAGAGTATGAAACAATTGCTTGGCTTGTCATCGGGGTTGTGCATGATTTAAATACTTTGTGCGGTGAAGATAGAGCATAGCCAGACTATATCATTTTGTAGGGATAACTTTATTTGGCCATGTTATTTTGAGAAGACATAATTGCTTTGTTAGTATGCTTGAAGTATTATTATTTTTATGTCAATATAAACTTTTTTGTTGAATCTTTCGAATCTGAATATTCATATCACAATTAAAAAGATTTGCATTGAAATTATGCCAAGTACCACTCCGCATCAAAAATTCTCTTTTTTTCATTTACCTACTCGAGGACGAGCAGGAATTAAGCTTGGTGATGCCTGATACGTCTCCAATGTATCTATAATTTTTGATTGCTCCATGATATATTATCTACTGTTTTGGACTATATTGGGATTTATTTTCCACTTTTATATTATTTTTGGGACTAACCTATTAACCGGAGGCCCAACCCAGAATTGCTGTTTTTGCCTATTTCAGTCTTTCAGAGAAATAGAATATCAAACGGAGTCCAAACGGAATAAAACCTTCGGGAACGTGATTTTCTCACCGAACGTGATCCAGGAGACTTGGACCCTACTCCAAGGAGTCAAAGAGGCGGTCACGAGGGTGGGGGGCGCGCCCACCCCCTAGGGCGCGCGCCCCCTGCCTCGTGGGCCCCTCGGTGCTCCACCGACGTACTCCTTCCTCCTATATATACCTACGTACCCCCAAACGAACAGATACGGAGCCAAAAACCTAATTCCACCGCCGCAACTTTCTGTATCCACGAGATCCCATCTTGGGGCCTATTCCGGAGCTCCGCCGGAGAGGGCCGTCATCACGGAGGGCTTCTACATCATCATAGCCTCTCCGATGAAGTGTGAGTAGTTTACCTCAGACCTTCGGGGTCCATATTTATTAGCTAGATGGCTTCTTCTCTCTTTATGGATCTCAATACAAAGTTCTCCCCCTCTCTCGTGGAGATCTATTCGATGTAATCTTCTTCTTTTTGCGGTGTGTTTGTTGAGACCGATGAATTGTGGGTTTATGATCAAGTCTATCTATGAATAATATTTGAATCTTCTTTGAATTCTTTTATGTATGATTGGTTATCTTTGCAAGTCTCTTCGAATTATCCGTTTGGTTTGGCCAACTAGATTGGTAGTTCTTGCCATGGGAGAAGTGCTTAGCTTTGGGTTCGATCTTGCGGTGTCCTTTCCCAGTGACAGAAGGGGCAGCAAGGCACGTATTGCATCGTTGCCATCGAGGATAACAAGATGGGGTTTATTTCATATTGCATGAATTTATCTCTCTACATCATGTCATCTTGCTTAAAGCATTACTCTGTTTTTAACTTAATACTCTAGATGCATGCTGGATAGTGGTCGATGAGTGGAGTAATAGTAGTAGATGCAGAATCGTTTCGGTCTACTTGTCACGGACGTGATGCCTATATAAATGATCATGCCTAGATATTCTCATAACTATGCTCAATTCTGTCAATTGCTCAACAGTAATTTGTTCACCCACCGTAAAATACTTATGCTCTTGAGAGAAGCCACTAGTGAAACCTATGGCCCCCAGGTCTATTCTCATCATATCAATTTCCATCACTTTAATCTTGCTTTGCTTTTTTACTTTGCCTTTTACTTTTCACTTTGCATCTCTATACCAAAAATATTATATCTATCAGATCTCACTCTCGTAAGTGACCGTGAAGGGATTGACAACCCCTAATCGCGTTGGTTGCGAGTAGCTATCGTTTTGTGCATGTACGAGGGACTTGAGCGTGGCCTCCTACTGGATTGATACCTTGGTTCTCAAAAACTGAGGGAAATACTTACGCTACTCTGCTGCATCATCCCTTCCTCTTTGGGGAAATCCAATGCAAGCTCAAGAGGTAGAAGTGCCCAACTGAACTTAACCCCACCATCTCTTGTCGGGAATGGAGGAAAGTTGTCGCAGAGATCTATAGCCCCGCCCCACAGCCGGAGGACCATAATCGGGGTCTGGATCCCGGTTTTGAAGAGGATCCGGATATACCCGTAGAGCTCAAGGAGGGGGTTTTCTACCAAGCGAGTTACGCTGGCATGGAAGTTGCCATTATAGCCGATTACCCCGGCCTCCTACCTTCCTCCCACGTAAGTACCGTGAAGACGCCTCCTCAAAAAGAGTTTTCTCACTGCGCTTCACCCACTGCACTGTCTTGTATTTTAAAGGCGCGGCACTCGTCTCGCCACTCCGTACCAGAGGTATCCCTTAAAGGGGGGGGGGAGCACACGAGGCGGGTCTTCGAAAAGGAGGGTGGATGACGACAATGTCCAGCCTTCATCGAAGAGGTATGGTTTCTAATATCCCTCATGGCAATCATACCGAATTGTGATGTTCCTTAGTGCACCATATTTTAGGAAGAGCGTTCGCCGGGCTATATCCGGAGACGTCGCCGGACATACGCCCAATAATCTGACCCCGGACCTTGCCTCCAGGGCTAGAGCTGACGCGGAAGAAATGTCGGATTGTCCTCTCTTCGAGGATTCGGATAATGTATCTATCACCAACTCCGAAGTGGAGTGTGCCATGAACCATCGGCGCCGGAGGGCTGCTATGCGTGACCCCTACTTTACTGAAGAGGCACTGGTACACGTCGGTCCTAAAGAAACAGTTTTTAACCCCTTTCTGCGACGGCATTTGCAACCGTCGCCAAGTGAGTGTGTGCGATAGGGTGTCCTTTCCACACGACCCAGAAACCGTCGAGGATATGGAGCAGTGATCCAGAGGCCTTCCAAAATGTAATCGTGTGTGATGCAGCACACACTAAATTGTTTCGCACATGTCGTATCGGTGATTAAGCGTTTCTAATGACGCAGTGAAACCATACGGTTTGTCATAAGGAATCGTTTGGGAAACAGTATGTATGGCACACGGGCCAACATATGAACTGTGTGCGATTTGTGCCCCATCGCACATGAGTTTTCTGTGTAACCCGTCTGCCATGCTAGAGTTCATCGCACACGTTTTCCAACAATTACCGTCTGTGATAATGTTCTATCACAAACAGTTCAGGAGCCCCTTCGCACACATACAAGTGCTATAGACCGTTTGTGATTTGTTAGGTATCACCGACGGTTGCCGCAAGAGTGACATGTGCTTTTCGTTTGGGATCCCACACGTTTCCAAAAAAATTACGACTGGGATTGTATTTTGCATTGGGCAGGGTTTACTCCCAGTTCTCGTGTGCGATAACACGATTATCACAAACGGTTCTGGAGAACCTACACACACGTAGTAGCGCTGCAAATCATTTGCGATCTGCTGTGTATCACTGACGGTTCCGCTACGATTGACGTATGCTTTTTGATGTGGATGACACACACTCATTTAGTTGAACCGTGTGCGGAGCAATTGCCAGGTTAAAACAAAAATATCCCATTTTGAATCGACACGCAAAAAGCAAATTCGCCACAATATTCAATTGAACAAATAAACAAAAATATCCCATTTTGAATCGGCACGCAAAAAGCAAATTCGCCACAATATTCATTTGAAAAAATAGTGTCCACAGGAAGAACATTCATCAGATTTCACAACAATTGCAATTGAACATATGGTAGCTAAATTCCAATGATTTGTCCACACATATATGCATTACATAATTAATCATAGTGTACGAAATACGAAGACCTCATCAGATGGAAAACAATGGATCCGTGCGCTATATGTTTAGCGGCTAACTCTTACTCAATGTTTCAGGAGAACGCATGCTAAAATCTTCATTATCACCAGTGGGATTGATGTAGTGATCCAGGAAGAAGTCGCTGATAAATCTCCGAACCATCAGCAATTCACCATCCGGGAGCGGTTCAGGGGTCCTTGGTTTTAAGATGAGCTGCAGTATTTTTAAGATCAGAATGTGCCATATGAGTGGAGTAGAATATATTAATTAAGATAGACTTACTGGTACTAATTCACGAGGATCGTCACAACTATCAGCAGATTTGCAGATGGAGATCATGTGTCTGCAAACATAGTATCCGAAAAGGTTGGTCCCTGCTTCTTGCTGAGGACACTTAATTTTTTTGTACAAAATTAGTCATGTATTTGTCTTGTTAGGAACAACCTAACTGATGTTAGATGTATTATTTTTTCTTTGTAGCCTCTTTCGACAAGTAAGAGTGTCAAACCCAATGAGGAGCTAAAGGTAGAACAAATATTCCCTCAAGTTTTATCGACCACCGATACAACTCGACGCACGCTTGACGTTCGCTTTACCTAGAACAAGTATAAAACTAGAAGTACTTTGTAGGTGTAACGGGATAGGTTTGCAAGAATATAAAGAGTACGTAAATAAAAAGTAGGGGCTGTTTTAGGTAAAGAAGCAATAAAGTTAGTATAGCGAGTGTGGAAAAGTGGTGGTAGGAGTTGCGAAATTGTCCCTAAGCAATTGACTACTTTACTAGACCGATGGCAAGTTTTATATGGGAGAGGCCACTGCTAGCATGTCATCCCTGACTTGGAATTCTATGCACTTATGATTGGAACTATTAGCAAGCATCCGCAACTATTAACATTCATTAAGGTAAAACCCAACCATAACATTAAGATATATTGGTCCCCCTTCAATCCCGTATGCATGAATTTCTATGCTAGGTTGAAGCTTCTGTCACTCTTGCCCTCCAATACATAGTCCTATAAACATACAATTAACCCTGTGGTGTGATCCACGCGCGCGAGCATATGATGGGCACCAAAGGATAGCAACATAACCACAAGCAAATTAAACCAATCATAGCAATTCACCAATTACCGATAGGACAACGAAAATCTACTCAGACATCATAGGATGGCAACACATCATTGGATAATAATATGAAGCATAAAGCACCATGTTCGAGTACAGGGTACAGCGGGTTGTGGGAGATTGGACCACTGTAGATAGATGGGGGAAGGTGATGAAGATGTTGGTGAAGATGACGGAGGTGTTGGTGTAGATAGCGGTGATGATGGTGGCCCCGGCGGAGTTCCGGCGCCACCGGAAGAGAGGGGGAGAGGGCCCCCTTCTTCTTCTTACTCCTTTACGTTCTCCCTAGATGGAAGAAGGGTTTCCCCTCTGGTCCCTAGCCTCTATGGCAACAGAGGGGCGAGAGCCCCTCCCAGATTGGATCTATCTCTCTGTTTCCTTCTGTTTCTGCGCTACAGATTCTGGCCTTTCACCATTTCTTATATTCCCGGAGATCCGTAACTCCGATTGGGATGAAATTTTAACACGATTTGTATCCGGATATTGGATTTCTTGCGGCGAAAGAAGGGCACCAACTTCCTTACGGGGTGGCCATGAGGGTCAGGGGCGCGCCCCCTGCCTCGTGGACCCCTCGGGCATCGTCTCGTGTTGATTCTTCTTCCCAAAAATCACATATATTCCAAAAAAATCTCCGCAAGTTTTTATCCCGTTTGGACTCCGTTTGATATGGATTTTTTGCGAAACAAAAAACATGCAACAAATAGGAACTGGCACTGGGCACTGGATCAATATGTTAGTCCCAAAAATAGTATAAAAAGTTGCCAAAAGTATATGAAAGTTGTATAATATTGGCATGGAACAATCAAAAATTCTAGATACGACAAAGAAGTATCAGGCGTCACATGCGTCTTCAAAGTAATAAGTTCCGTCATCACGCCTCTTTGCACGTGCCCGCAAGTAGTCTCTGGCGTGTTCGCCCCTGATTTCACTAAAGGCTGGATTCCCACCCACCGCTACTGCTTCTTTGTCCTCCTGTTCCCATATCAGTTTCATGCCGTAGTATCCCGCCACCCCCATATGGTGGGTGTCGGTGTCAAAACCGGCGGATCTTGGGTAGGGGGTCCCGAACTGTGCGTCTAAGGCGGATGGTAATAGGAGGCAGGGGACACAATGTTTTACCCATGTTCGGGCCCTCTTGATGGAGGTAAAACCCTACGTCCTGCTTGATTTATTCTTGATGACATGATTATTACAAGAGTTGATCTACCACGAGATCGGAGAGGCTAAACCCTAGAAGCTAGCCTATGGACTGATTGTATGTTGTCCTACGGACTAAAACCCTCCGGTTTATATAGACACCAGAGGGGGATAGGGTTACACAAGGTCGGTTACAAAGGAGGAGATATCCATATCCGTACTGCCTAGCTTGCCTTCCATGCCAAGTAGAGTCCCATCCGGACACGAGACAAAGTCTTCAATCTTGTATCTTCATAGTCCAACAGTCCAGCCAAAGGATATAGTCCGGCTGTCCGGAGACCCCCTAATCCAAGACTCCCTTAGTAGCCCCTGAACTAGGCTTCAATGACGATGAGTCCGGTGCGCAGTGTTGTCTTCGGCATTGCAAGACGGGTTCCTCCTCCGAATATACCACGGAAGAATTTGAATACAAGGATAGTGTCCGACCCTTTAAAATAAGTTCCACATACCCTCGTAGAGAGAATAATATTTCCACAAATCTAATCTGCTGACATGTTTCGGCAACATGACATCATGATGTGGCCCGGTGATTATTCGAACCGTTTCTTTTAACTAGCCCCCCACATAACGCGAGGCAGTTTCTTGACACGTCTTGTCAAAGCAGAGATCATGTCCCCCATATTACGGGATTCTCATCAATATGGGTGTGGATAACCCAACCGTGCCTAGGACTCCTAGATTTTAGGAAAGTCCCAAACGGCCATGAGGAGGATGCTTGATATTCACCCTCTTTATAAAGGGACAAGGCTTTTACTTTTTTCCTCCTGTGCTCAATCAAATCCTTCCCCCGCCTCGAGTTCTAACACCCAAAGCCCAGGTCAGGTGCTTCGGACCTTCAATCATGTCCGGATCCAGCCTCCAGGGCCAATGGATGCCCTCCTCCGTCACGGAAGAGGATATCAAGAAGTTGAGGGAGGCAAGATACTTGACCGCCGAAGTTTCGCATGGCCTGCCTGCCCGAGGGTAGGTCGTCCCTACTCCTGAACCCAATGAAGACATCGCGTTCATCTCCCACTTCCTACGAGGACTAGGCCTCACTCTGGATCCCTTCTTAGGGGTTTCATGTTCTATTACGGGCTTGATTTCCATGATCTAGCCCCAGATTCCTTTCTCCACATCTAGGCATTTATTGTCGTATGTGAGGCCTTCCTCCGCATTACCCCTCACTTCGGCCTGTGGCTCAAGACCTTTGATGTGAAGCCGAAGACGGTTGAGGGGCAGCATGCAGCGTGTAGAGGTGCATTAATAAGAAAGATCGCTGGAGCTCCGTGGCCAAAGGGTTCCTTTCAAGAGGTGTCCGGATTATGGCAGCGGGAGTGGTTCTACATCACCGCTCCCAGAAGTGACAAGTGGGTAGCTTCCCCCGCCTTTCGCTTGGGCCCTCCACCACAACTGATGTCATGGATCAGCAGGGGGCTGAGCTGGGGTCTAGCCAAGGATGTGCCCACACTGTAGAGCCACATCCGAGACCTCTTCGAGGTAGATTTTAGTTTGATTATGGTAGTGCAAGTTATGCTGGTTCGTCGAGTCCAGCCTTGCAAACGCCGACCCCTCCGCTTGTGGGAATTCAACCATAAAGGACCGCGCGCTATTCAGAATTTCCTTGGCCTGACGCACGAGGAGATGTACAAGTCATTCTTTGGACCCCAAATAGAGTGTCCGGACACCATCAAGGACGTGGGCCTGAGCAGCAACCGCACCGCGGCCCAAGTAAGTAATCCCCTAGTCGAACGCACTGTCTTTCTTTTATCATCACATCATTTTGAAGAATCGCTCTTTGACCAGGACTGGATAACAAAGGCGAAGATGATCCGGTGTTTGGCTCCCCTTCCCGAAGGCTTGGACAATCCTGTGCTGGAAAAGATGCTCGAGCCAGCACCTTGCCTAGTGCCCTCAAGGGAAGACGAAGGGGAGAATAAAGGGGGCGAAAGCGAGCCTCCACTGCTAAACCGAGGGAACGAGCGCCTCCGTGAGGGAGGATAACCAAGGGGAAGAATCTGACGTTCCATCGCCCCGGGGGAGGAAGAGGACTACCTCTGAAGATCCAGAAACCAAGGTGTCCAAACGGGAGAAGAAAACTCCACCAGAGGGTCCTGCCTCGGAGGTGCTCTTGCCGCACAAAGTCCATGCGGGGGTCAGCCCTCTAACAAGCTGTAAGTAATAAAAAAGTACTTAATAGCGAAGGTATACTACCTTACTTCTGAGAAAAATAACCGAAGCATTGATCTTGCAGTTCAGATCTGAGCCCTTCTCAGCAGAGCTCGTCTTTGGGAGATCTTCTTTCGGAGATGATCGAGAGCGAAACGCCTCCCCCGGACTCCCCAGCTCAAGAAGCAGGCAACCTTGAAGTGTCGTCGTGGAGGGTAACCCCGGATCTGGTGAGGCCTGAAGATAATCCTATGGTCGCCCAAAGTCCCCAGTATCCGGCTCTTGAAGAGAGCAACCAAAAGAATCTGTCACCGTCTGGTATGCGGTCGGATGCACTGAGGGATCTGCTAGGGCGAGCCACTATCTCAGAAGAGCACCGTACATTAATGGGTACGGTGATTGAAAGGATTTCGTCCACCGAAAGCGGGTTGCATGAAGCCTTTATGAGTCTACTGACGGGCTTTGAGGTACGTGAAATGATATGCATTTGAGGTAGAACCGCACATTTTTAGGTGTGCCCTGTGTAGATAGTAGCCCCTGAGACTCTGGTTGTCGTCGAAAACGGCGGTGAATAGAGGATCGTAGTCCCACGTAATAACCAGACCGCCTTTATGTGCAGGTGTCTGAAGCTCCGGTGGCTAGCCGGACTGATGGGGTTGCCGAACTAAAGTGGCGACTGGGTGCGGCAGATGCTGATATCGAGCTTGTTAACAAGCGGCTTGACGAGGCACAAGGTAGGTGATGTTTATAGTGAATGTCACGTAGTAAGAGCCGCGTGATGTCAGTATCTTTAATATGTTGTGACTGCAGATGGAGCTGCCACCGTGGAGGCCCTGCGGGCGGAGCTTGCCCGAGCCAAGGAGTAAGCAAGGAGTAGTAACGCGGCCACTTTGAAGGCGGCCGAAGAGTTGAGAGCCGAGAAGGCCGCGCATAGCGAGAGCAAAGAGAAAATGGCCAAAATGGCTATGAAGTTAAAAGACACTGCCGACCGCTGCCAGTTTCTTGAAGAAGAAAGCCGGGCGAAGGCTATGGACCTCGAAAAGGCCACAATGGCGACCAAAGACACCCGCTCTGCAATGATATCAAAGAAGGAGGAACTGCGTGAAGCCGGGGATATTGTGGCTGGGAAGCCCTTTATGCTGCAGAGGAAGTTCGGCGATCCGCGGTATGCCCCTCTGGATCGGCTGTGGAGTTTGGCCGACGCATATCTGGACTTGGCAGCGAGCGATGTCGATGCGGCCGAATACTTCCGAGATCAAACAGATCGTGAAGTGGACAAGCTGTTCTGGTCGCAATTTAACGTTCCAGAGCGTCTGCTTCCATTGACTGATCAGCTTGCCGAATGGGCCGAACTCAATAGATTGTCCGGACTCGCCATGAGGTCTGTCGTGGATAATCTGTGGCCGAAAAGGCCAAAGCTGAACAGCTATTTTAGCTTGGTGCAACAGTTCCTTGGTGCGGTGCCACGCATTAATGCGATGAAGAGCTCAACGTGCATAGAAGGCTCGCGGATGGCCCTTGCCCGTGTCAAAACATACTGGGCGGAGATGGATGCCACCACTGTTGCGGCGCAGGGTTCGGCCATAGGCCGAGTGGCTGCCGAGCACTATTTTGAAGAAGTTCTTGAGGGCGCTCGTTCGATAGAGGCCCAGTGCTCGAAGAATGTTATATTTGAGTGACATGTATTCCCATTGTAAAAACAACGTTTTATTGAATTTATCAAGGCTGTATTTATACTTTTGCATGAAAGTATTGTGATGCCTCCTATGCGACCATTTATGTATACATGTATATAACCTGAAAGATTGCAGTCGTCGGCTTCAGCCCCCACACATATAATGCGGGGGTGTTCGCAGAAGACGCGTATTCACACTTAATCCAACGTCTTGGTCCTAATAAGGAGGTGATAGCGCAACGAACAAGGCAACCGGACTATAATGCTTTAACACTTTCACTTACCATAGGAGTTTGACAATGGGGCTACTATATAGTCCCTGGTGGCTCCGCACTCGTTCAGATTCGAGGTGCGTACATGCCTGGCTGGGAAATGGCCCTTCGTTAATGCGGAGGAATCCCGCAGATTCCAATAAGTCATCGAGTAGTTGATCAGTCTCACGCTATATCATGATAGTCAATTTTCGGCTTTCTCTACTGAGGTGCTCGTCCGGATGAACCAGGGCACAATCGCGGTAGTTCTCCTGGTGCCGCCTTAGCCGATAGAGTGGAATGTAAGGTAGCAAAACACAGGAGCCAGGCAAACCCAACATTTTACCAAAGACATGATTCGGAGCTGATGCATATAAGGCCAAACTCGCGACGCCGAACACTCCCTAAGGTATTCGGTCTTTATGGTGTAAACCGGGTCTAAACAGTACCCTTTGTAATAAGCCCCTGGTGTCCAGGTACGTGCATTATTCTGGCGTGGCCACATGCCAAGACGTCAGCATCCTTCTTGGTTGTACTGAGAATCTGAGGGATGTAAATCAACAAGAGACAGTAAAAAAGGTTTACGCAGGGTCTTAATCTACAAAGAATCCTTGGAACGGGTCCATGCTGCACGTCTGCGCCTGTGTCTTCGTTGTGCCGTATCCTAGACGGGTGTAGCACGATGGTCATCTGAAAAAGAGAGGAACTTAATTGAAAAGTTGCTGTGCAAAAGTTAAGTTATACTAAATAAACAATATATAGTTGAAAATGAGTAAAGGTGAGCCTTATTGCCACTTTTGCATGCGCGTTCAGCCCCTTGTATTGTAATAGGGGTATAGCCATCAAACCTGTATTAATTACATATAGCTGAGCCGGACTCGTCTAGCCGTGTCTGTGGTCTTAACGACCTGTCAAATGCTTGAGTTGGTGAGGCCGTTTAGTGTGCGGTGGCCAAGGCGGCCGCATCGTCTTTGGCGCGCAAGGAGCGCTCAATATTTCCATTTACTGTAATGATGCCACGTGGACCGGGCATCTTGAGCTTGAGGGAAGCGTAATGCGGTATTGCATTAAAGCGAGCGAAAGCTTCGCATACGAGTAGTGCTTGATAGCCACTTTGGAACGGAGCAGCGTGGAAAGTTAAATTTTCGCTGGGGAAGTTAGCGGGGAAGCCGAATATAACCTCTAGTAGTAGGGAGCCCCTACAGTGAGCCTCCGGGTCTGGCATTACTCCTTTAAAGGTAGCATTGCTGCGACAAATTTTTGTTGGGTCTATCCCCATTTTGCGGACTGTGTCCTGATATATCAGATTTGAACTACCGCCGCCGTCCATCGGGACTCGGGTGAAGTGGTATTCGTCAATTATTGGATCTAATATGAAGGCAGCCCATCCTGCACGCGGCATACTTGCCGAGTAATCCCGATGGTCGAAGGTGATCGGTTGGGACGACCAGTGGCGGAGCTCCGCGGTGATAGGCCCTGGGGCATGTTCCTCTAAAGGTGCCGCTTTGTTTCTCCCTTTTATCATGTGTAACGCGTTGACTGTTTTGACTTCTGGTGGGAATTTCTTCTGTTCCCCTGTGCTTTGCTTGCGAGGCTCGTCCTCATTTTCACTTGGTGTATCCTGCACCTTGTGTTCGGCGTTGAGCTTGCCGGACTGTTTGAAGACCCAACATTCTCTGTGGGTATGATTTGCAGGTTTATCCGGGGTGCTATGGATCTGACATATTTGGTCCAGAATTTTGTTTAGGCTGGACAATTCGTCTCTGTTGCCTTTGGAGGGCGGCTTCTGCTGCCCTGGCTGAGAGCTTCTAAATCCGACGTTTACCGCCGTGCTCTTTGGGCTATCTTCTTTATTCCGACGCTTATTCTTGCTGTGTCGTGATTTCCCATTTCCATCCCTGACTTCGGATGTACTTGGGTCGCTGGTGCTGCATCAGGCTAACCAGCTGCCCTCGCCCGCGCAAAAACGGGTCATGAAGTTTGTTAATGCTGCCATTGTTCTCGGCTTTTCTTGACCGAGGTGTCTGGCAAGCCATTCGTCTCGAACGCTATGCTTGAAGGCTGCTAAGGCTTCAGCGTCCGGACAGTCAACTATTTGGTTCTTTTTACTGAGGAACCTGTTCCAAAGTTTTCGGGCTAACTCACCGGGCTGTTGAGTTATATGACTTAAATCGTCTGCATCCGGTGGTCGGACATATGTCCCTTGAAAATTTTCCCGAAAGGCGTCTTCGAGCTCTTCCCATCTTCCGATGGAGTTTTTGGGGAGGCTTTTAAGTCAGTGCCGAGCTAGCCCTTTGAGCTTGAGGGGTAAGTACTTGATGGCGTGGAGATTGTATCCTCGAGCCATATGGATGTGGAGGATGTAGTCCTCAATCCAGACCCCAGGGTCTGTTGTTTCGTCGTACGCCTCTATGTTTACGAGTTTGAATCCCTCTGGAAATTCATGGTCCAGCACCTCGTCGGTGAAACATAGAGGGTGTGCGGCACCCCTGTATTGGGCGTACCGTGGTGTTCGGATGCTTGTTGTGTTGCATTGTATGTTGGAGCACGCCTGCGTGGTCCATAGATGGATCTGGTTGCGCCGTCCTTTTGATGCGAGCCCTTACGCGGATCGCGTACTAGTTTATGTGCGGCGTCGTTTGCCGCTTTATGTTGGCTATGAGGTTGTCTATGTGATCGGATGGCCATTTTATTTTTTAATTGTGGAGGATCTATGGCCTCCTCATCAAATTCAGGTAGCAACTTTCGCTTCGGATAGCTCTTGGTGTGGCGATTACTGCCGTACGTCGCTGCAGTGTTGAGTACTTCACTCCATTTGATTTTGAGTGTGTCTTGTGCAGCCTTGAGCCTTTGCTTCTGTTTTTTCAGACTCCTCGCCGTGGCAACAAGCCTTTGGTGGGCATTATGTTGCTCCTGGCGCCTGTCTGGTGTGATGTCGTTCGGACTGTTATCTTCGACGGAGTTGGGTTGTTCGGTTTGATTCCCCGTGTTGCCCTGGTCGGGCGATGGTTCACCCTGCTCTATCGCTGGGTCTATATGATTGTTATTTCTGCCGAGGCGGGATTTGGAGCGGCGTTTACACCACCGATTTGACTGCTTCTCGAGGGAACAACCCTTCGCTGCATCCTTCCGTTCCTCGTCGTTGTTTTCTTTGGGTGTGTCCACCATGTATACGTCATGTGACGAAGTGGGCGTCCAGTGCCCTGTGGGCAGTGGTTCCTCTTCGCCTCCTGCATCGTCGTCCATACCGTTGATGCCTTCGGAGTCGAAGTCGAGCATGTCGGTTAAGTCATCGACAGTGGCTACTAAGTGGGTGGTGGGTGGGCGGCGAATTTCTTCGTCATCCGCATCCCAATCCTGCCGGACGTAGTTCGGCTAGGACTCTCCTGACAAGGAGAGAGACCTTAATGAGTTCAGTATGTCGCCAAAGGGCGAGTGCTAAAAAATATCCGCAGAGGTAAACTCCATGATCGACGCCCAATCGGATTCGATAGGAATGGGCGCAGGCGGTTCGGAGTCCGTGGCTGGAGAAGGATCATGCAGTTTGGCAACACGGCTCTCGTGAAGGGTAAGGTCGATATTCGGCTCGATCGCCGCTGAGGATACGGCCTCCGTGACGGGGTCTATCCACCCGTCCATGGATGGCGCAACTGGCTCCGAATTGAGGCTCGGAGAGGCTGCCGGTGCGATCTCCTAAATACGGTCCGATGGTAGAGCTAAATCATACTCATCGTGACCGCGTGGCGCACAAGGAAGGGGCTCGAATCCGTCGAAGTTCAAGTCTCCGCGGATATCGGCCGTGTAATTTAAGCTTCCAAACCTGACCTGGTGGCCAGGGGCGTAACTTTCAATCTGCTCCAGATGGCCAAGCGAGTTGGCCCGCAGTGCGAAGCCGCCGAACACAAAGATCTGTCCGGGGAGAAAAGTCTCACCCTGGACTACATCGCTATCGATGATAGTAGGAGCCATCAAGCCTAACAGCAACGACACAGAGGAACTCTCAATGAAAGCACCAATGTCGGTGTCAAAACCGGCGGATCTCGGGTAGGGGGTCCCGAACTATGCGTCTATGGCGGATGGGAACAGGAGGCAGGGGACATGATGTTTTACCCAGGTTCGGGCCCTCTTGATGGAGGTAAAACCCTATGTCCTGCTTGATTTATTCTTGATGATATGAGTATTACAAGAGTTGATCTACCACGGGATCGGAGAGGCTAAACCCTAGAAGCTAGCCTATGGTCTGATTGTATGTTGTCCTACGGACTAGAACCCTCCGGTTTATATAACACCGGAGGGGGCTAGGGTTACACAAGGTCGGTTACAAAGGAGGAGATATCCATATCCGTACTACCTAGCTTGCCTTCCATGCCAAGTAGAGTCCCATCCGGACACGAGACGAAGTCTTCAATCTTGTATCTTCATAGTCCAACAGTCTGGCCAAAGGATATAGTCCGGTTGTCCGGAGACCCCCTAATCCAGGACTCCCTCAGTGCGGGTGTATGTTCTTCTTCTGAAGTTCCGATTGCTTGAAACTCTTCTCAGAAAACTCTGGAATTGCCCTGACCCTTTTGAATTCTGTCGAGTCTGCCTTTGTAATTTGGGGGTTTGCAGGGATTGGGTCCTTGCCTTCACTCAAGTACTTCTTGTACAGCACGTGCTTCCAGTTTTTCCAATCATCCCTAGCCTTCTTCAGTGCAGCGTGTTCCACCTGCATTCTCCACTGCTCTAGAACGTTGAAGTGATCCATGATCTCCCGGATTATCCTTCGCCGTGTTTCTGGGTCAGCCTTCTGAAACCCAGGCAGATTAATGTTGAGGCTTTCCCTGCCAACAAATCCACACAGACTCCTGAACCTCATGCGTGCTTTATCTGGTTTAGTTGGATCCTAGGAGTTTAAATCAATCTCGGTTACTTCATATACACCTTTAGGCTGGTGTGTGGCTTCCTTGGAGCATTCCTCCGTGTCCTGACCGGAAGGGTAATTGCTGCAGCTCTATCCCATTCAAGACTACTTGATCCCTCAAAATCTGCTGAAGACCCAGGGTTGTCCAAATCAGATGAAGATACATGGCCTGAATGAGTGTTGTCGCTGCTACTCGGCATCTACAGAGAACACATGGAAAACTCGGGAAAGGAGGATAAGCATAAAACTAACAACTTGGTATCAAGCTTTCTAAACATGCCATGCAATAACTTAGAAAATGTACGGCTAATTTGTTAAGTTTGTGTGAGTCGGGCGCCTGCGATCTATAAATACGCAGTAACTTATTGGAACAAATACAACTTATATGTAGTAAGGAAGGTAGATAATGAACATATATATGCTCTCCATTATTTTATAGCCAATTTGGGAACATACAGAACAAAATTGGAAGAGGGATTGCGAGGAAATATGCCTCACCACGATGGAGAGCAGTAACTAACATGATTCCTAATGCAAACCCGGCCGGACCACAGGAGAGGCGAGGGTTTCTACATCGATATGCTCGAGGGTGGATGACTAGCAAACGAAGATGGCGAGGCGCGGGCCGACGTGTGTTGGGAACGGAAGTGGATGTAGTCTTGACGCCGAAGAGTGGGCACACGGCTGGGGTGAGCACGGCTGCGCCGGAGAGGGTTCTGCTGTAGATTTGGTGGGAGGGAGAGCTGGCGAAGGAGATTGGGTGGACTAGTTGAGTGAAACGCGGGCAGATGGTGGGGGAGTGTTGGGGACTCCGGGTGTTGGTGGCCTAGGTGAAAAGGGTGAAAAATATCCCCGACCGCCGCGTGCACGGAAAGGCCTATGCAAACGGTTGCCTCTAAGCGCCCGTGTGCACAAACATAATAATTTTGTTTGAAATGAAGACGTGAGTTCATCGTTTTGCCTCTAATTTCCCACGTAAACCAATCACAATTTTACCACGGGTTTAATTTGCTGGCGCATTTCAGGTCTCGTGTGCTATATGTAAGACATTTTTTGGCATTTACCGTGCATGTTGGCATATAAATCAATTCCTAGCTGGAGTGCATTTCCTGTCGAAAGGGATCAGGATTGCCATTCGATCTGGAAGCATCCAATGGTGCGGACATACGATCCGTGGGGTTTGGGTTCTGGCCAATCAGAACGCACGACTCAGATCATGCGCGCATCGAGGGGGGCATCGGCCACGGTTTGGTAGACACACGGCTTTGGTGTGTGAACCGTGTGCTATTTGAAAACATTTTTTGGGAGGGGCTATTTGAAAACATGTACATGTGTTGTCGAAAGGGATGAGGATTGCCGTTTGATCAAGGACAATCCAATGGTGCAGACGTACGATCCGTGGGGTTTGGGTTCTAGCCAATCAGAAAGCACGATGTCGGTGTCAAAACCGACGGATCTCGGGCAGGGAGTCCCGAACTGTGTGTCTAAGGCTGACGGTAACAGGAGGCGGGGGACACAATGTTTACCCAGGTTCGGGCCCTCTCGATGGGTACCCTACTTCCTGCTTGATTGATGTTGATGATATGAGTATTACAAGAGTTGATCTAGCACGAGATCGTAGAGGCTAAACCCTAGAAGCTAGCCCATGATTACGATTGTTGTTGTCCTACGGACTAAACCCTCCGGTTTATATAGACATCGGAGGGGGCTAGGGTTACACAGAGTCGGTTACAAGGGAGGAGATCTACATATTCGATTGCCAAGCTTGCCTTCCACGCAAAAGAGAGTCCCATCCGGACAAGGGATGAAGTCTTCAATCTTGTATCTTCATAGTCCAACAGTCCGACCAAAGTATATAGTCCGGTTGTCCGAGGACCCCCTAATCCAGGACTCCCTGAGTAGCCCCTGAACGAGGCTTCAATGACGACGAGTCTAGCTTGTAGATTGTCTTCGGCATTGCAAGGCAGGTTCCTTCTCCGAATACTCCGTAGAAGATTTTGAACACAAGGATCGTGTCCGGCTCTGCAAAACAAATTCCACATACCATCGTAGAGAGTATATTATTCCAGAAATCTAATCTGCTGACAACTTTTTATAACGTGACGCCCTGCCATGGCCCGGTCATTACGAACCGTTTTTCCCTGCCTGCCACAGCACGTGTTGCGAGGCGGTTTTATTGGCACGTCTTGTCAAAGCAGAGATTGTGTTCCCCTTATCACGGGATTCTCATCAATACGGATATGGGTAACCTAACCATGCCATCAATCGCGGTGCTTGGGGAATAAGCGATTTTATGGGGCAAGTAGGGAGGCGGACAGTTTCTATCACCTTTAGAAAGGGGCAAGGATTCCTCTTTTTCACCCATGCCTTCTTCTCCCCCTTCCCATCCATTCTCGCGCACTTGAGCTCCAGCGCCCAAGTTCTCATCTTTTCCGCAAAGCCATTCCAAACATGTCCGAAGTGGGAGGCAAGTGGGTCGTCTCCTCCGTAATGGAGGAGAACATTACGAAGCTCCGGGAAGCCAGATACCTGGCCACAGACATCGCGCACCGGCTCCCAGACGCGGGGCAGATCGTCCCTACTCCAGAACCCCATGAGAGGGTTGTATTCCTCACCCACTTCATCCGCAGACTAGGATTTCCCCTCCACCCATTTGCCCGGATCCTGTCAGGCGACCCCTCGCTAAGGGGGGCGAGCCGTCTGTGCCGATGGCCTTTGTCCATCCAGAGGCATCGGACAACTTGCTAGAAGCACTTCATGGCGCTTCCATTGACGAAGAGCACCGCACTATCATGAGTGCGGTGGTCGAGAAGGTTCGGTCCACCAAAAGCGGATTGACCGAAGCCCGTGCCAGCCTCCTAATAGGCTTTGAGGTAAGTAATCGAATTATGAGAAAATATCACAACATAGACAATAGCCCCTGATTCTCTGTTTGGTGTTCGCAAAGAAAGGCCGAACAGAGGATCAAATAACAATCACAGGAGTATAATCAGAATCTGTCTATGTGAATAAGCAGGCTTCGCTTCTGGCCGCTGCCGCTCGTACTGCGGAGGTCTCCGGATTGAAGCGGGGCCTTGAGCGGTCCGAGGAAGAGCTCGGCCTTACCAAGAGGCAGCTCGAAGAGAACAAAGGTAAGTGATACCCCGTCTGTATATTGATAAAGAAAAAAGTGGTTGTTAGATCATAGGATCATCATGAATTTTGCTAGGGGCCACGACCGAAGTGGCGACCCTGAAGAAGGCGTTGTCCAAGGCCGAAGACAGAGCGGCCCAGGAGCGCATCGAGCACGAGAAGCAAGAGGCCCGAGTCGGCGAGGTTCAGCAAGAGCTCCAGGATTTCGTCAAAAAATACGAGTCCTTGGAGCATGACTCTAAGACGCAGGGTCCAAGCTTGCAAAGGCCGCCGAGAACGCACAAAATTCCAAGGCCGAAGCTAAAAAGACCCTCCAGGAGATTCAGGCGGTCAAGAAGATAGCGGCGGGTAAGGCATTCATTATGCAAAGCAAGCATGTGAAGGAAACTTTCCTTTTACTTACCCGAATTCGGAGCTCTCCAGGAGTGTTCACAGATTTACCCAGCAGCGTATCGGATGCCGCGGAGTTCTACCGGGCCGAGGAAGGGAGCTCGACGGAAAAGTTGTTCTGGTCTCAATATACTAGGACCGAACATTCGGTGCCCTTGAGCGACCAGCTGAAGCAATTGGTCGAGCTTCACAAGGCGGCCGAGCTGGCCATGAAGGGTCCCATACTCCGGATGTGGCCTGGCGAGCCCCTGCCTGGCAGCTACTTTGGCCTGGTAAAGCGGCTTGTGAATGCCCGCCCATGGTTTGAAGTCATAAAGCGGTCCTTCTGCATTGAAGGTGCGTGCAGGGCCTTTGCCCGTGCGGAACTGCACTGGGCGAAGATGGACGCTGAGAAGCTGGTGAAGGAGGGGCCACCGGAGGGCAAGGAGCATCGCCACCCCGAAAAGTATTATGACAGTGTCCTGAAGGGTGCCTGCCTTGTGGCGGAGGAATGTGCTAAGGATGTAATATTCGAATGAATGTACTCATGTGATCCTGTAATATGAAAACGAGTTCATGTGCCCTATATAACGCTTGTTGATTTAAAATATTACCTTCTGTGCGGCCGTTTATAAAATCTGAGAGTTGGCCAGTCGTCAGCTTCTGCCCCCATGTAATTAGTACTGAGGTGTTCGGGATAAATCCTAAACACTCTTTATCCAAAAAAATTGGTCCTTTGAGGATGTGTTTAGCGCAGCGAACAAGGCAATCGGACTATACAGCTTTATCACTCTCACTTAGCCATAGAAGTCTACAATTATAAATTTTGGCGAAGCCCCTAGTATTCGGAAGGACGAACTTGGGGTGCTATATAGGCCTAAATCGGACAAGGCCGATTCCTCGCCCGAAGCGAAAAAAATCTTTAAGGATTTGAGACCTCTCGAATAGCGACTAGCTCTCGCCGCATCATGACAGTCACTTTTCGGCTTTCTCTACTGAGGTGCTTGTCCGGAAGAACCGGGACACAATCGGAGTAGTTCTCCTAGTGCTACCTTAGCCGATATAGCAGAACGTAAGGGACCAAAACATGGGAGCCGGGCAAACCCAGCTATTGACCCAAGACATGATTCGAAGCTGATGCATATAATGCTATAAGTTCGGGGTGCCGCACTGTCGAAAGTGTTCGGACTTTTCGTGCCATGTTATGGGGTACACTAAAGCCCCTGGCGCACTGGACGTACCAGATTGTACGTGTGCAATTTTTCATAAATAAGCAGACAGGGAAAAAAGATGAAGAAATGCAATAATAAGCTAACGTTGTACATTGTTATTTAAATGATACGTTAAAGCGTATGTATACAAGTAGTGTAAATAAGAAAAAATAGGACTATGTGACATGTCCTATCCAAGGGCAAGCTGCGTGTGGCCATGTAAAACAGGTATAGTGATCGTTATCAGAGACCACCTGGGTATTCCCTTGTACGTCAAAGCTTCTTGCTTCCTTGGTGTTTCCTTCCCGTTATGGGTCCGATAATCAGGCTATCGGAGAGGGCCTTCAGAGAATAGGGGCTTGAAAGGAAGAAAATGGTAAAGATATACGGGTCCTGAGGCGGTTGAGCCGCATTGTGGGCCGTGCCATAGCCGTGCCTCCGCCTATGCCCATGGTATTTTGAGTGCGTAATTATGTACGTGTGGCGAAAATTTCGCCGCTTGACTGGGACTAGGACGGAGGCCAAATTGCTAGGCGAGCTCTGAACGTGCCAGGCGATCCTGTTGCAGGGTACTCCGGACTCACTTGAAGGTGTCCGGGGGCTTTATCACCGAATTGGCGGTTTGCCTCAGAAGGCTGCTTTGTACTTCTGCTGCGAGGGCCGCAGTGTGCTCCTTCGTACAGAGTGAGTGTTCTGTGTTTCCATTAACTGTTATAACCCCGCGAGGTCCTGGCATTTTGAGCTTGAGGTATGCATAATGCGGTACCACATTGAATCTGGTGAATGCGGTTCGTCCGGGCAGTGCGTGATAGCCACTGCGGAAGGGGACGATATCGAAGATCAACTCCTCGCTTCGGAAGTTGTCTGGGGATCCGAAGACCACTTCCAGTGTGATCGATACCCATTTTGCGCACTGTATCCTGATAGAGCAGGTTCAGGCTGCTGCCACCGTCCATGAGGACTCGAGTGAGGTGAAATCCGTCGATGATGGGGTCAAGGACCAATGCAGCAGAACCGCCATGACGGATACTGGTAGGGTGGTCCCTGCGATCGGAAGTGATCGGACGAGAAGACCATGGTTGAACTTTGGGGCGACTTGCTCCATCGCATAGACGTCCCTTAGTGCATGCTTCTGTTCCCGCTTGGGAATATGGGTTGCGTGTATCATGTTTACTGTTTTCACTTGGGGAGGAAATTTCTTTTGTCCTCCTGTGTTCGGCGGCCGGGGCTCCTCCTCGTCGTTGCTATGTAGCCCCTTTTCCTTGTTTTTGGCATTCAACTGACGGCCTGTTTGAACACCCAACATTCTCTATTGGTGTGGTTGGCTGGTTTATCGGGGGTGCCGTGAATTTGGCACAAGCGATCGAGTATGCGGTCCAAACTGGACGGCCCCGGATTGCTTCTTTTGAAGGGCTTTTTCCGCTGACCGGATTTAGAGCCACTAAATCCGGCATTGACTGTCGTGTCTTCAGCGTTGTCACTGTTGTTGCGGCGCATGTGTCTGTTGCGACGTGCCTTGCCGTTGCTATCTTTGGCATCTGGATTGCCCGTATTTCTTGATGTGTTGTTGCTGCGAGCCAGCCAACTGTCCTCGCCCGCACAAAAGCGGGTCATGAGTGTCATGAGGGCTGCCATGGACTTCGGCTTCTCTTGGCCGAGGTGACGGGCGAGCCACTCGTCTCGGATGTTATGCTTAAATGCCGCTAAGGCCTCGGCATCCGGACAATCGACAATTTGGTTCTTTTTAGTTAGGAACCGAGTCCAGAATTTCCTAGCTGATTCCCTGGGCTGTTGGGTTATGTGATTCAAGTCATCAGCTTCCGGTGGTTGCACATAAGTGCCCAGGAAGTTGTCAAAGAATGCGGCTTCCAAGTTCTCCCAACCGCCGATGGAGTTTGCCAGCAGGCTATTCAACCAATGCCGAGCCGGCCCTTTGAGTTTTAGTGGGAGGTACTTGATGGCATGTAGATCGTCACCGCGGTCCATGTGGATGTGGAGGAGGAAATCTCCAGTCCATACCGCGGGGTCTGTTGTACCATCATATGATTCAATGTTCACGGGTTTAAACCCTTCCGGGAATTTGCGATCCATTACTTCGTTAGTGAAGCATAGGGGGTGTGCGGCGCCTCTGCGCTGGGCTATATCACGACGCAGTTCATACGAGTCTTGTTTGCTGTATTCGACCCTGCCGTATTTGCTTTTAGTATATCCGGCGTGACGGTCGTCGTCATGCATTCGGGCGCGCCCCGTGATCCGAAGATCGATCTTGTATGTCCTGCTTTGTTTTCCAATACGTCTCGCAGGTCCTGCCTGTAGCCCCGGGCCTTGGTGTTTTTGTTTGACTGGCGACGGGGTGCGGGCTTGACTTCGGGCTGATATGCCGCTTTGTCTCGGCCACGAGGTGGCTGGGCAGCCGCATCATACGCTGGTAGTGTAGGCTTTAATGCTTCCTCATCGAGTTGGGGTAGCAACCTGCGCTTTGGGTAACTTTTGGTTGGGCGCTTGGGTTCGTATTCCTCGCCTGCCAGGATCTCGGTCCATCTATCCACTAGCAGATCTTGATCAGCTTGGAGCTGCTGCTGCTTTTTCTTCATGCTTTTTGCTATGGCTATAAGCCGGCGCTTGAAGCGCTCCTGCTCGACGGGATCCTTAGGCACGTTGAATTCTCTGTCTGTCGCCTGTTCCTTAGGGCTAGCTTGCCCATCCTCCCACTCGAAGCCTGGCTGGAGGGGATTGTCTTCGTCTTCGGCACTATCCACAGCGTTATTGCCTCTTGTGCCGGTATCGCTACTTTTGCTACGACATGGTTTAGAGCGGCGCTGATGACGCTGGTGCTAAGATTGCTTCTCGAGGGGATTATCCTCCGTTGCCTTATTGCCATCGCTTTCTTTGGGGGTGTCCACCATGTATATATCATATGATGAGGTGGCAGTCCAGCACCCTATGGGCGGTGGTTCCTGTTCTTCTCCTGCATCGTCGTCCATACCGTCGATGTCTTTGGAGCCGAAATCAAGCATGTCGGTTAAGTCACCGACACTGGCTATTAAGTGGGTGGTGGGTGGGGAATGAATTTCTTCGTCGTCCGCTTCCGACTCAAGCCGGACATAGTTCGGCCAAGGGTCTCCTGGCAAGGAGAGAGACCTCAATGAATGTAGCATGTTGCCCAAGGGTGAGTGCTGAAAGATATCCACGGAGCTAAACTCCATGATCGGTGCCCGATCAGATTCGATAGGCACAGACGCAGGCGGTTCGGAGCCTGTGGCCGGGGACGAATCCAAGGGTCTGGCAACACATGTCTCATAGGAGGTGAAGTCAGTATTCGGCTCTGTCGCCACTGAGTGTGCGGCCTCCCTGGAGGGGTCCATCCACCCGTCCTCGGACGACATGATCTGCTCCGAATTGAGGGCCGGAGTAGCCACAGGTGTGATCTCCCGAACACCGTCCGACGGCAGAGCTAAGTCATGCTTGTCGTGACTGTGCAGCACACCTGACATGGGCTCGAATCTGTCGAAGATCAAGTCTCCACGGATGTCGGCGGTATAGTCCAAGCTTCCAAACCTGACCTGATGGCCAGGGGCGTAGCTCTCGATCTGCTCCAGGTGGCCAAGCGAGTTGGACCGCAGTATGAAGTCGCCAAATACGAAGATCTGTCCGGGGAGAAAAACCTCACCCTAGATCGCATTGTTGACGATGATCGCAGGAGCCATCAAGCCTTTATCGTGACAGTAGAGTGCAACTCTCAATGAAAGCACCAATGTCGGTGTCAAAACCGGCGGATCTCTGGTAGGCGGTCCCGAACTATGCGTCTAAGGCTGATGGTAACAGGAGGCGGGGGACACAATGCTTACCCAGGTTCGGGCCCTCTCGATGGAGGTAATAGCCCACTTCCTGCTTGATTGATCTTGATGATATGAGTATTACAAGAGTTGATCTACCACGAGATCGTAGAGGCTAAACCCTAGAAGCTAGCCTATGATTATGATTGTTGTTGTCCTATGGACTAAACCCTCCGGTTTATATAGACACCGGAGGGGGCTAGGGTTACACAGAGTCGGTTACAAGGGAGGAGATCTACATATCCGAATTGCCAAGCTTGCCTTCCACGCAAAGGAGAGTCCCATCCGGACACAAGACGAAGTCTTCAATCTTGTATCTTCATAGTCCAACAGTCCGGCCAAAGTATATAGTCCGGCTGTCCGAGGACCCCCTAATCCAGGACTCCCTCACATGACTCAAATCGCGCGCGTGGCAGAGGGGTGGGGTGGGGGGGTGCATCTGCCACAGTTTAGTGGACACACGGCTTTCCTGAGTGAACCGTGTGCTCTTTGAAAACATTTACATTACCTAACATCATATTTTTGTTTGAATGAAAACATGAGTTCATTGTTTCGCCTCCAATTTTTTTCCACGGTAAGAAATCACGAGTATAGTGGAGAGTGTCATATACTAGCACTACTGCAGGATGCTGCTAACGCGACACTATGATCAGAGACCCTTCCCGAAACTGTGTGCGATGCAATAATCGCAAACGGTTCTATATGAAAACCGTCAGAAATTTATAAAACGTTTGCAATGACGGATGCATCAAACATGGTTTAGGTTTTAGTTGCGTGTGCTATGAAGGGCATACAGTTCAGTTCAATTAACTATTTGCGATGAGGATGAACAAAAGAAACGGGCAGCCAGATGATGGCGTGTGCGATACACTGCATACGGTTCACTCGGATGAACTGTTTGTGATTAGGTAACACAAAAGAAACGGTCAGCCAGATCAAGGTGTGTGTGATTGAGGGTATACGCTTCAGAAGGATTAACTGTTTGCGATTAGGCAACAGAACAGAAACGGGTCAGCCAGATCAAAGTGTCTGCGATTGATGGCATACACTTCACATGGATGAACTATTTGCGATTAGCCACAACAAACTGAAACAATTAGATAGATCAACATGTGTGCACTAGACGGGCACACACATTCAATATACACACGTGCGCTAGACAGCTGCGTACGTGTGTGCGCTAGGCGTGCGCGATGGTGCTGACATTGCCTATTGCGGTGCACCTTATGGTGCAAACACCACGTACGCAGCCGAGAATGCGTACGTGCCCACGTTACGCCTTCCGGGAATAGTGCCGCACTTATAACCATCAGTAAATTTTGAGCATGCATCCCGTCACATTTCAAATTGCAAACCTATTCACATCGATCAAAACCTAAATGGTTTCCCACTTAGGAGCATATTACTATGCGGTTATATATACTACTACTCCAAGATGACTGCACATTCCTCCTCAACTCCTCATCCACAAAAAGTCAAAAACAAACAAGTCATTCATCATCGTTCCCTTGCATCCGCCATGGCCAACGTGAGTTCTGGGTCGAGAGATTGCCACCATGGAGAGGCGAGCCTGGAAGCGGGAGCACGAGAGATGTCCTGCCTTGCCACGAAAGCAGCCAACATGTCTTGCCGCACGGTCGTAGCAGCAGAGAGGTCCCGCAGTGCCGCCGAAGTAGCACGGAGGACCCGCCGCACCGTTGATGCAGTAGACTGGTCCGGCCGTGCCGCGAAAGTAGAAGAGATGTCCCGCCGCGCCGCGAATGCAGCAGAGATGTCCTCCCACACCGCGGTGGCCTAGGAAATTGCCTCGCCGGCAGGCGAGGACTCTTACAAGTGCATGCGTGCCCTCGTCCTTAGGCGGATGGATCAGATCTCCAGTGGGCTAGGTTGCAGGATGACCTGCAAGCCTTGTTTGAACAGTCTACCGACGTCATCCGACAACTAAATGAGAGCAATGCGAAACTCTGGGCCGAGCGCGACCTGATGAGGGCGAAGATCGTCGGAAGTGCGGAGCAGCCGGAGCAGACCACTACCTTGTTCAAGAGGACCGGCGTCATCGCCGAGAAACTTATGGATGATAATGCCATGCTGCGCATCGAGCGCAGAAGGCTGGTGGAGGAATCCGTGGATGCTCTCAACCAGCATCTTGAGGACAAGAAAGAGCTCGTTGCCACCCGCTGCGAAGACTAGTTCCTGCTGTGGCTTCCTTCTTCTTTTGCCCTTGTGTATATCGGGCGTTGCCACATCCGCATGTGGCTTTTTTAATTATGTTTATAAATATGTAAGACAATTATTATCCAATGTCATCGTCTTTATATTCATCATGCTTGCTATAAGTCGCAGTCGATGCTATATAGGTCCATCGGATCTTACATCAAGATCCGTGCAAAACTTTCTTTTCAGATTTTCATTTTTCTTTCTTAAATCTCAGTCCACTGAGACATATAGCCACGCCGTAGAACAGGTGCTCGGGCGCAATTAATGGAGAAATTGGGAGGGAGGTGCGCGATGGGTAGCGGTCAAAGGTCTCTCCTCCCAATGAGCATGCGCAGGGGTCTAATCACACACCTCCCATACTCAAATAGCTACCCCGCACGGCACCTCCTAGCCAATAAAAAAGGGACGCGTGGCCGTACGTAATTGGTAACTCGAACGCCCAAGGTTTCAATAATACTTGCGTTTCCGATTTGTAACGTGGCAACACTTGTTCCAAAATGACTTTGTTGATTGTTAATGTGTGTGCATTCGCAAACCGGACAGAAAAATTACCACAGCATGTTGGTGCCATGTCATGAGACCAAGCCAAGTTTCATGATTTTCAAGCATGTTTTGGAATTACAGGAATTAAAAAACCAAGTTTCTCAATATTTTCGGCCGAGCCACGACGCCCACATGTTTGAATTTCACTCCCATCTCTTGCATGGGACCTAGAAATTCACCCAAGGACACACATGTGATTTTTCAAACAACTTTAGTGCACTGGAGCATGTGCTTGTAGTTCAAATTTGAATTATGCACATTAAATGCCCAGAAACTCAATTAATGTATTAAAAAGGCCAAATGAACCTAGAATAATTCCAAAATTTAGCAGGGTAGTTCTATTTGGTCTAATCTGGCTGTGTAAAAAAATTAAGGCGTGAGAAGGTAGTGTATGTATGCCATTTCGCACACGGGGGTGGCACGTCCCCTCTCGGAACCACGAGCCTTCTTGGGGGAAGCTCCGGTTTGCAAGAAGCTTACACCAAAGCTTGTCCCAATTCGGCCAAAAAAATTACCGCGGCATGTTGGTGCCATGTCATGACACCATGCCAAGTTTCATGATTTTCAGGCGTGTTTTGGAATTACAGGAATTAAGAAAGCAAGTTTATCAATCTTTCCGGTCGAGCCACGACGCCCAAATGTTTGAATTTCACTCCCATCTCTTGCATGGGACCTAGAAATTCACCCAAGGGCACACATGTGATTTTTCAAACAACTTTGGTGCACTGGAGCATGTGCTTGTAGTTCAAATTTGAATTATACGCATTAAATGACCATAAACTCAATTAATGTATAAAAAAGGCGAAATGAGCCCGGAATAATTCCAAAATTTAGCATGGTACTTCTATTTGTTCTAATCTGGCTGTGTAAAAAAATTAAGACGGGAGAAGGCAGTGTACGTATGTCGTTTCGCACACGGAGGTGACACGTTCCCTCTCGGAACCAGGAGCCTTCTTGAGGGAAGCTCTGGTTTGCAAGAAGCTTACACCAAAGCTTGTCCCAGTTCGGCCAAAAAAAATTACTGCAGCATGTTGGTGCCATGTCATGACACCATGCCAAGTTTCATGATTTTCAGTCGTGTTTTGGATTTACAGGAATTAAAAACCAAGTTCCTCAATCATTCCGGCTGAGCCACGACACCCAGATGTTTCAATTTTATTCCCATTTCTTGCATGGGACCTATAAATTCACCCAAAGACACACAAGTGATTTTTCAGCAAACTTTTGTGCATTGGAGCATGTGCTTGTAGTTCAAATTTGAATTATGCACATTAAATGCCCAGAAACTCAATTAATGCATAAAATGCCAAACGAACCCGGAATAATTCCACATTTAAACACGACACTCATGTACTAGTTGCATGTTCACTGTACGTAAATCTTCTACCAATTCAAACCCCATCCTTTCCCTTCGTAACACCATTTTGTCTTTCAAAACATAATGAAAAAATCAGGTATACCATAAACAGTTTACTAAAAAGAATCATGTGGGATGCGATATAAAATATCTTGGCGCATTGTCTTGTCTAGCTTACGTAGGAAGCTTCGTCGTCTACAGTCCACCACCCCCGCTTGAACCACACTTGCGAGCCAGTTTCACGCGGCACCGAGCAAATTTGTTTTGCCACCGCGGAAATATCTATCTCCCCGCCCCCTCCCTCCTACCAAAAGCCACATTTCTACTGTTCCTCCTTGCTTTCCAAGTTCAAACCTTCACTGCTGCTTACTGGCAGCTAAGCCTCCTCGCCGGTGACCCTTCTTCTTGCAGCGCCGCCTCCTCGCCGGCTACCCTTCTTCTTGCAGCATGGCCTCCTTGTCGGAGACCCTTCTTCTTGCAGCGCCGCCTCCACGCCGATGACCCTTCTTCTTGCTGCGCGGCCTCCTCGCCACCGACCCTTCTTCTTGCTGCACAGCCTCATCGATGTGGTTAGGTAATCCACACACACCCACACCATCCTCCTCCTTTCCCGACCACATGCCCCGATTGACGGAGCGACACCTTCCACAAAAATCATTGACCCCTCCTCCAATTAAGCACCGCCCATAACCATTTTACACGCAGTATAACGTGGAGCTGAGTAGCATGCGGCCGCACACGCGAACAAGGTCGCTATGGCTGACTGAAATGCGTGTCAACCGCCAGATCTTGGAGGAGCACCTCATCTTCGAGGCCACCGTCGACACCGCCACGCGGTTGTCTACTTTAAAAGATAGTTCGTGATGTTTTCTCGAGGCCACCGCCAGTGCCTTCTAGTGATTTGTCCTCTGTAATGTTAATATGCAATCTGATGTTCAGTTAATAGTTTGGTCCTCTGAAATGTAATGTTCAGTTAACACTTTGGTCCAACAATTGCTACATTTCGTAGTACTGTTCTCAAGCATTCTTTGTTTTGTTAATTGTCTTATCTTCTAGTACATGTTTCTATTCTGCAATGTTGTGCTCAGTTAACTATTTTGGTCCATTTGGTCTGTTGTCCATTTAACTGTTTGGTTCAGTTCTGCAATTTGATTTTCATTTGCTGTGGGTACAATTTTGTATTGGTATGCATGTGACACCAATCGAATTTGGTTGTACTCAATACATATTCTACTGATAGTATGGAAACTCTCAGTTAACTTGATCAAGATCTTCCTTATGTGTGTTACAGGGAAACAATGGGAGACACTACGGTTTACCATCGAGGTTTGTTCAAGCAGGATCCTTTGGCTAATAGCACATTATTGTGCAGTTGCAGGAATCATTCTAATATTTAGGTTTCTTACAATTTGGTCTTGCACATGTAGGTCCTGCTGTCAGAGGCTTAGACCCACTGTTCGATCCATTTTTCATATGGGGAAATGAGATGTCCATGAATACCAGTCAAGTCAAGAAACTCAGAAAGATTGTTAGTATGAAAAAACTTACACGAATAACATCTTTGTTTGCACAATGAAGAAGACATCAGTCAACTATAGGATGGTACCAACTCTTTTACCTTGTTTTTACCCCTTGCGCCATTTCAAAATTTACAACGGGGATTTATGCATAGCTTTGTTTTCAGTACTTTTCAAAGCAGTTCACCGATGATTACCTCTCAAACCACCTGCATGGTCAAGATGCGAGGAAGGTATTCATTCAACACCCACGGTACAATATTGAAGTCTTGCTAAAGAGGACGAAGGTTGGGCGGGCAATTATCCATAGCCACTAGCCTAAAGTTGCAAGGACATTCAACATGACTAAAGGCTCAATATTTGCCTTCCGCTTCTGCAGTTTCCCAGATGAGATTCATCTGTCTATTTACCATGTATGATGCTACTTTCCAAAGGTTTTTGATGCTGCATGTGAAACTTGGTGCTGTTGTGTAATGCTGTAACTGAGTGCCGAAGCTATCTGATGTAACTCGATTATGAAATCCTGGTTGCTTTTATATGGATATGAAATATTTGGCATGTTTTATAAGAAATGTCAGTTTGATTAGTACATGGATTATCAATAATAGCTAATTACCCTGCTTATTGGGGTTTTCTATTGCAAACGGTTACTCAGACAGCACCGTGAGTGATGAACTCAAACAACCTCCATGGTTTCTAGAAAGTAGGCGTGTTCGATCAACTAACAATCACACACGACTTCCGGCAGCGAACTGTTTGCGTTAGGCCACCTTGCACAAGCGTTTCCACACAAAGAACTGTGTGGGATGTACATACCTACGGAAATGATTTTCTGGGATTCACCGTGTGGGATGTACATACCTATGGAAATGATTTCTGGGATTCACCGTGTGGGATGTACATACCTATGGAAATGATTTCTGGGATTCACCATGTGGCATGTACATACCCATGGAAATGATTTCTGGGATTCACCGTGTGGGATGTACATACCTATGGAAATGATTTCTGGGATTCACCGTGTGGGATGTACATACCTACGGAAATGATTGGGTTGCGATGCCTCGCCCGATCACTCACGGCCCCAGCCTGGGTCCCAGGAGGGCCTATCCCCAATGATTTCTGGGTCGTGTGGGAAGGACACCCTATTGCACACACTCACTTGGCGACGGTTCCAAATGCCGTTGCGGAAAGGGGTTTTAAGCTATTTGTTTAGGACGTCGTTGTACGAGTGTAGTATCATGAATATACAATACATATGATACTAGTGTATGATACTACCTTTCATTAATTATAGCGCATAGTATCATATATAGATCATATTTATTGCCATGCATGACACAAATTAGCATCGCATTTAACATGATGTGGTATCTACCTATATGTTACTCTAACCCTCTATATATATATATTTAATTCTTTGCCACATCAGCATACTTGCTATTTCCGAGTGCATGACATAGTCGGCTATGATACCACCACTATGGCCAACCTTATATTGTTGGGAGTATCATATACTATATATATATATATATATATATATATATATATATATATATCATGCATATGATACTAGTGTATGATACTACATACGTACCTTCATAGTGCATATATAGTATCATAAAGCAGTACTAGCTCCCTCTATAAACTAATATAAGAGCGTTGAGATTACTAAAATAGCGACTTAAACGCTCTTATATTTGTTTACGGAGGGAGTATATATCATAGATGACCGTATTTATGGTCATGCATGACACAAAGTAGTATAGCATTTATTATATATATATATATATGTGACGGTATCTACATATGTTACTACTTCTTTGCCACATCATCATATTTTATATTCCTGAGTGCATGATACCGGCTATGATACCCACACTATGGCCACCCTAAGACTAGTCACAGTGGGGAGTAACTTAGAGTAGTAACATGCATATGTTAGTAGTCTATGTTACTACCTCCACAGTGGGTAGTAACATATCTGTTGTGTCATGCATCACTTCATTTATTAGGTTGTAGACTCATTTTTTTCTTGATATGTGTGATGTTACAATAACTAGCTATGTTACCACATGCCTCTCTTTCTTCATTAATTACATGCCACATCATCTATTTTGCCTAGATAAGTGTGATGTTACCACCTATGCTACTCCCACCGTGGGTAGTCTAATAAGGTTGGTCGTAATATGAGAGTATCAAGCGGTATGATGCATGCCAACTAGACTTTTCGGATGATGTGGGACACAGTTAAATGATGAAAGAGAGGGTGTGGTATCATATCATGATACTGTATCATATTAAATGTTGTACTACTTTGTGTCATGCATAGCAATTAATAAGCAACCTAAGATACTAACTTATGATACTATGCATGCGCGCATTACAGAGGTATTGCCGATCATATACTAGTATCATGCATATATATACTCCCTCCTTTACGGTTTATAGGCTTATCTCAAAATTTTAGTCTTTCCATTTTATAAGGCTGGTCATAGTGGGGAGTAACTTATACTAGTGTCATGCATATGACACTAGTCTAAGTTACTACCTTCATAGTGCAAAGTAACATACTAGTAGTGTCATATGTGGCTTCATTTAATGGCTTGTAGACTCATTTTGTCTTGGGAAGCGCTATGTTACAGCAACATATTATGTTACTACATCTCATTAACTACATGCCACATAAGCAAAAATTTCTCGAAGTGCGCTATGTTACTACCTAAGTTACTCCCACTATGACTAGCCTAAGGCTCAATTTGGTTGTTTCCCATCACATGTCCAGATTCCAAGGTGCATTAAACCATTGCATGCAAGTATTAAGAGAAAGTTGACCAATGCATGTACTTTATATATGCATGCATGTATTGCTATTAATACATTTGAGAACATAATTTTTTTGAGGAAAGCAAAAGCATTAATTGGGTGTTTTTGCAAACTACAAAAATTATTCCACCACTCACCATCTACCTTGGTTGGTGAGATATTTGAATTGAGCCCTATAAGGCTGGTTGTAATGGGGATTATCATATACTAGTATCATGCATATGATAGTGTAGGATACTACTTCCGTAATGCATAGTATCATAAGTTAGCATCTTAGGTTGCCTTACTAATTGTCATGCATCACATAAAGTAGTGGTACAACATTTAATATGACACGGTATCATGATATGATATCACATCCTCTCTTTCCTCACTTAATTGTGTGCCACATCATCCAAAACATGTATCCATTTATGTCATATGCTTGGTACGTCAGCACCATAGGTGATGGATTTTGTGCCAACCACGTAGCAATGACATCGATGGATCCTTGTGCCAAACGATTCTTCAGCCATTCGGCGTAGTTCTTAGTGTGCTCCTTCATCTCCACATCTGATGAAGGCACCATTGCTAAGAATCTTGGCATATCTCCACCAAGTGTTCTTCGGCACAAGCGATGAGAACTGGGCTGTTAAGCAGTACCGTCAAATGGGCTTTCTCTGCCAATTCTCCGGGTGCAGCCATTTGCGTGCCAGCGAGGACCGACTTACCTTTCAGCCTTCCCTCGTGGCAAGAGAGGGGAAACCTATAGGTCTTTGTTTCATGTATTCGGTGCAAAACTCAACCACCTCCTCCGCGGTATAACCTTGTAGGATGCTTGCCTCTGGATGGTTTCGGTTCCGACAAAAGCGCCTCAGTATTCCCATGAACCGCTCGAAGGGATACATGTTGCGAAGAAACACCAGACCACAATACTTTATCTCGTTGACAAGGTGCACAATGGGATGGACCATGACATCAAAGAATGACGGTGGGAAAAACATCTCTAGGTTGGACAATATTCTTACAATAGCATCCTGCATATGATCCAACTCTTCAGGATCTACAACTTTCTACCATAGTTGGTTGAAGAAATAGCAGAGGTCAATGAGTGTGTTTCTTATATCTTTGTCCATCAGATTCCTGATGGCCACCGGGAGGATTTGTGTCAACATTACATGGCAATCATGTGACTTCATGTGTCCCAACTTCATTTTACCTAAGCTCACATCCACGAGACTTTTGATGTTTGAGAAGTAGGAAGAGGGTGTCTTAACTGACAAAAAATAGGTGAAGAACTATGTTGCTTCTTTTGTACTGAATTTGTAACTCTGGCGAGCTTTGATGAATTTGTCATCATCTTCTGCTTCACTCTTGCGTTGTGATTGATTAGCAAGCATATCGAGCCGTGAACCATCACCATCCTTTCTTTTACCTTTAATCTTGAGCAGAGTACCAAGGATGCTTTCACATACGTTCTTCTCTATGTGCATGACATCGATGTAGTGACGTACACGTAGAATCTCCTAGTAAGGTAATTTCCAGAACACCGATTTCTTCTTAAACACTTGATCCTTGGGTGTTAGTTTCACCGTCAAAGGGTGGTTCTTGCCAAGCACAACATTATTTTTTAGCCATGTTGTGGACCACCTCCCCTTCATAGGGTCTTGGGCCCGCACTTGCCTCTGCCGTACCATCAAATTCAGCTTTCATCTTTCGACACGGGTGATTTTACCGTAAGAACCTACGATGACGGAAATACACAGTTTTGCACGAGTTGGGAAGTCTT
This sequence comes from Triticum aestivum, assembly GCF_018294505.1. Lineage (NCBI taxonomy): Eukaryota > Viridiplantae > Streptophyta > Magnoliopsida > Poales > Poaceae > Triticum > Triticum aestivum. The sequence goes on from NC_057803.1 coordinate 470,011,879, forward strand.
CTGCTAGCTATCCTATCCATGCATGTGACACACCCTACATCTCCCCTTGTTTTCTACCCCGATGTGTTTCCTAATGCCGGCATATCTTGATTGGTGTGCACCAGCATCGCATGAAGATCGAAAATCTCCTTTCTGTAAGCATCATAACATTTTACAGCACGCACATCTATCCACACTGTCAGGAGCTCTTCTACCAGTAGCTGAAAGTAAATGTCGATGTCATTTCCAGGTTGCGTTGGACCTTGGATAATCATTGACATCATAATTTATTATTTCTTCATACACAACCAAGGAGCTAGGTTATATATGCACAGAAGCACCGACCATGTGCTGTGATTGGTGCTCATATCGCCAAAAGGATTCATCTCGTCAGTACAGTCCCCGAGCCTCATACTTCTAGGATCCTTGGCAAATTTTTCAAATTTTTGGTCGATTAATTCCCACTGAGCCCCATCTTCCGGGTTCCTCATAAACCTATCCGCAATTCTCTCATCATGATGCCACCGCAACCTCTTTGCCTCTCTAGGGTTTGCACACAAACGCATCAACCTTGGAATTAAAGGCAAGTACCAAACAACCTTGAACGGGATTCCTATCTTGATCTCGTCGTCCAATTTGTATTTGTCCTTTGCTCTCCTGCGCTTGTATCATGCATGCTTGCATGTGGGACATGCACGAAAATCTTTGTACTCACCACGGTACAATATACAATCATTCACACAAGCGTGTATATTCTGTACTCCAAGTTCCAATGGGCAAACAATTTTCTTTGCTTCATTCGTGCTTCTGGGGAGCACATTATCTTTCGGAAGAATTTCTTTCAAAAGACCTAACGTCTCTATGAAGCCCTTGTTTGATAGACCATTTGCTGCTTTAAATTTGAGAAGTGCCAGGGTGGCACTCAACCTGGAATGTTTCTTTTTGCAACCTGGATACAATTCTTTCTTGGAGTCCGCATCAATGGTTGGCGGATCCTTGTACCCAATAATATCCTTTTCTGGGCCCTCGAAATATGCAATCATAGCAGCAAAATCTGGCATATCAAGATCGTCGTCATCTGCGTCGACGTCTTGGTTTTCCAGTGGAAGTTTCGGCTTTTTGGTGTTCCATTGGTAGCTTGACGCCTCTGCCCCAATGTTAGATTCAACATCCATGTGACACTGATCGGGGTTTGGCATCTCGCTGCCCTGGGTATCTTCATCCTTGACCTCCACTTCACCGTGTCTCGTCCAACGTGTATATTCATCCATGAATACCCTAGACACTAAGTGCATCTGGACATCTACAACTTCATGTGACTCTGTATTGGCACAATCAGTACATGGACACAGGATGTAATCCGCATCACCAATTCTCCTCTTTGTACTTTCAGCCAAATTCATGAACTCTGTCACGCCACTGATAAAATCTACGGGTTTCCGATTCTTCATCCATCGAGATCGTTCCATCTGCAGCACACGAATGGTAATTAGAAACAAAATGACAACATTAATACACGGATTAACTGCTGCCCAAAGATGCGTGCATAAATCACAAGGTTTTTTTAATAATTACTGAGGGCGCTCCATGTTGTTATCCAGACGTGCAATGACAAAAATTAATGGCCAGTCAACTTACACGCAGAGTACTAGTACAACACTATAGTTAGGATTGAATACCTTAATTTAGACACTCACGAAAAGAATACCTTAATTAATTAGCCACGTGGCGACCTCCACCCAGAAGACAGACAAGCACGATGCGGCGGCACGCCGAGACAGCAGGGTCGAGGAGCAAAGCTTAGTGCGGCTGCCGCTTGAAGTTCGACCTCCACTATCCCGCCATCGACCGTGATGGATGTGCTCGAATCACGCCGCTGCTGACCTCGATGGTTGAGCTCCTCCAATCTCCCGCCGCAGACCAAGGATTGACCTCCTATGATGCCGGCACCGCCCGCCGACCGAGGATTGACCTCTTCTCCAATAGTCGCTGCCTAGGCCACCGCCGCCATCTCTATATGCAGAGCGACTATTTTTTTGATGGATATCGGCGGAGCGGCTGTTTACACGGTATCTCACCGTAACTCAATTATATGGACAGGGTAGTACATCACATACGGTTATGTAACGGCAACCGTGTCTAACCTATGTTGTCTTCTCACACGGTTTGGTGCGGAAATCGTGTGTGATGTTGTAATACCTAACACAAATGACATGTACAAATAGTCTGCCGTATACAACATATATATAGTACCATTAGTAGTTCCCGACCGTTAGCTTATCTCCACAGTTTCCCCATTTCGCCCAAATCCCTACATAGCATCCAAATTCCCTCGCGTGGTGCTAACATTTAGGGAATGCGGACAAGTGGTGCTGATGGTTTCGGTGCGGCTTGATATGTCTCCAACGTATCTATAATTTTTGATTGCTCCATGCTATTATATTATCTATTTTGGATGTTAATGGGCTTTATTTTACACTTTTATATCATTTTTGGGACTAACCTACTAATCAGAGGCCCAGCCCAAATTGCTGTTTTTTTTTGTGCCTATTTTAGGGTTTCGAAAGAAAAGGAATATCAAACAGAGTCCAAACAGAATGAAATCTTTGGGAACGTGATTTTCTCAACAAACGTGATCCAGGAGACTTGGAGTGGCCGTCAAGAAACAAGTGAGGAAGGCACGAGGCAGGGGGCGCACCTACCCCCCTGGGCGCGCCCTCCACCCTGGTGGGCCCTTGCTACCTCTTAAGCGCTGCATTGGTTTTCCCTTGAAGAGGAAAGGGTGATGCAGTAAAGTAGCATAAGTATTTCCCTCAGTTTTTTAGAACCGAGGTATCAATCCAGTAGGAGGCCACACATGAGTCTCTCGCACCTACACAAACAAATAAAATCCTCGCAACCAACGCAATAAAGGGGTTGTCAATCCCTTCACGGTCACTTACGAAAGTGAGATCTGATAGATATGATAAGATAATATTTTAGTATTTTTATGATAAAGATGCAAAGTAAATAAAGCAAAATAAAAATGGTGCAAGAAATAGCTTGTTGATGGAAGATTAATATGATAGAAAATAGACCCAAGGGGCATAGGTTTCACTAGTGGCTTCTCTCGAGAGCATAAGTATTACGGTGGGTAAAAAATTACTGTTGAGCAATTGACAGAATTGAGCATAGTTATGAGAATATCTATGTATGATCATGTATATAGGCATCATGTCCGAGACAAGTAGACCGACTCCTACCTGCATCTACTACTATTACTCCACACATCGACCGCTATCCAGCATGCATCTAGAGTATTAAGTTCAAAAGAACAGAGTAATGCTTTAAGCAAGATGACATGATGTAGAGGGATAAACCCATGCAATATGATATAAAACCCATCTTGTAATCCTCGATGGCAACAATACAATACGTGCCTTGCTGCCCCTACTTTCACTGGGAAAGGACACCGCAAGATTGAACCCAAAGCTAAGCACTTCTCCCATTGCAAGAAAGATCAATCTAGTAGGCCAAACCAAACTGATAATTCGAAGAGACTTGCAAAGATAACCAATCATATATAAAAGAATTCAGAGAATATTCAAATATTGTTCATAGATAAACTTGATCATAAACCCACAATTCATCGGTCTCAACAAACACACCGCAAAAGAAGATTACATCGAATAGATCTCCACAAGAGAGGTGGAGAACATTGTATTGAGATCCAAAAAGAGAGAAGAAGCCATCTAGCTAATAACTATGGACCCGAAGGTCTGAGGTAAACTACTCACACATCATCGGAGAGGCTATGGTGTTGATGTAGAAGCCCTCCGTGATCGATGCCCCCTTCGGCGGAGCTCCGGAAAAGGCCCCAAGATGGGATCTCACGGGTACAGAAGGTTGCGGCGGTGGAATTAGGGTTTTGGCTCCGTATCTGGTAGTTTGGGGGTACGTAGGTATATATAGGAGGAAGAAGTATGTCGGTGGAGCAAATGGGCCCCACGAGGGTGGAGGGCGCACCTGGGGGGGGTAGGCGTGCCCTCCAACCTCGTGGCTTCCTGGTTGCTTCCTTGACGTAGGGTCCAAGTCCTCTGGATCATGTTCATTCCAAAAACCACGTTCCCGAAGGTTTCATTCCATTTGGACTCCGTTTGATATTCTTTTTCTGCGAAACTCTAAAATAGGCCAAAAACAACAATTCTGGGCTGGGCCTCCGGTTAATAGGTTAGTCCCAAAAATAATATAAACGTGTGTAATAAAGCCCAATAATGTCCAAAACAGGATATAATATAGCATGGAACAATAAAAAATTATAGATACGTGGGAGACGTATCAAGCATCCCCAAGCTTAATTCCTGCTCGTCCTCGAGTTGGTAAATGATAAAAACAGAATTTTTGATGTGGAATGCTACTTGGCATAATTTCAGTGTAATTCTCTTAATTGTGGTATGAATATTCAGAGCCGAAAGATTCAAGACAAAAGTTTAATATTGACATATAAATAATAATACTCCAAGCATACTAACTAAGCAATTATGTCTTCTCAAAATAACATGGCCAAAGAAAGTTATCCCTACAAAATCATATAGTCTGGCTATGCTCTATCTTCACCACACAAAGTATTTAAATCATGCACAACCCCGATGACAAGCCAAGCAATTGTTTCATACTTTTGGTGTTCTCAAACGTTTTCAATTTTCACGCAATACATGAGCTCACGCTTTTTTTGTGATTTACATGGGCCGTTTCCAGCCCGTGATGATACGTGAGCTCACGCTTTCTCAACCCCGATGACAAGCCCATAATGAATAGTAATTTTCTTTATACCCGTTAATGGCCCGTGATTTACATGGGCCGTTTCCAGCCCGTGTTAGCTTTCGGCCTATTGACGGCCCATATGTTCTTGGGCTCCTTGTCGGCCCTCGATTACTTCCGGCCTGTTACTGGCCTGTTCCACTAATGGGAAAATTCGGCCCATGGCAAGAGTTGGCCCATTACTGGCCTGTTACCCTAATGGGCCAAAATCGGCCCATGGCAAGAGTCCGCCCGTTTCTGGAATGTTAACCCATTGCCCCGTTTCCAGCCCGTCCTATATTCTGGCCCATTAACGACCCGTTATGCCTGTGACGGAATTAAGCCTTTGCTGTCCTACGGCCTGTTAACGGCCTGTTACCATGCTGGGCCGATACCATTACGCCCGATTATGGCCCATGTAGACACATTTATCCGACGGCCCGAGGCCCACCGATTACAGGCCCATTTATCGACGACCCGTAGGTGACCCATGGATCCTACGGCCTGTATATGGCCCATGGTAGTTGTGGCCACTAGAAAACCAGGGAAAAAGAAGACTAGGAAATAAATAAGGCCGAAACTAACGCTAGGCTATTAAGGCGATTGCACAGATTACATCCACTCGGCATCAAAGATCGCCACCAGTGCAAATATAGGGAACACCCTACACTATACAAAAATGGCTTGCTATTTTCTTCAGGTTGTGGCTGCACGTTAAGAATACATTTTGTATCGCACCAAAACAAATTACAACTATATAGCAAAAGGATGGTTGGCATAAAACTTAACAGTCTAGCAGATAAATGCACCACCAGAAGTTCAGAAGCTCAGTTCATTTGACCTGACTGTTACATTTTCATGCTGTATTATCCGATGGAGCACCATAACCCTCGCTTTCATTTCCCCTAGGCTCCTGAACAACATAGCAAATGTCTGATAGTCTGGTTTCAAAACCATGCATATCTTGACGACATTGAGCAATGTTTCTCCTTGTTTCACAAAGGGTCTCTGTTAGGGAATGGACTTGTGTCTGGAGCACAGATACAACATTGCTTTGAGCTTGCATATCTTGATCATGAGGCAGTTTGGACGATATTGCCTTAACAACCAACCCAGTATTACACAGGAACGTGCTTTTGGCACTGTTAGTGGACAGGTACTGACCCACTGCAGCAAGAGCTGACATTGCGGTTATAGTTGCCTCGCCACCTTCAGAAGGTGGCGGTTCCACCATTTTTTTCCATAGCTCGCTAAAAAGTTGAGGTTTTACATTAGTAGTACCAGAACAGAAGATATTAAGGAGGCAGCAAAACCAAACAAAATAGCTTTGGTCTATATACATAACTTATTCTGGTGAACCCATGTAAAATATTAGTTGTATTTTATTGCAAAGTACATAATAAAACCAGGTTCCAAACATATGACCATGTACCATCGCTAATGTATTGTCTATTTCTTCACATTGTATTGAGGGCTAAGGATGAAGAGATGAATTTTATAATACGGTAAGCATAGTATGACGTCATTCATATCACAAAACAACTGAGAACAGACAAACAGGCAATTGTAACGTTGTGTGGGTAAGGCCAGCACAGAACTAGATTACGGGTCAAGATGAAAGGAACATCACTCCTCTCTTTTAAACCTGGTAAGGTGCAATGATACGCTAAGACAATTGTGTATAAAATTGAAAAGAGTAATAGATATTGGCTGCAAACCATGCAGTTCAAGGCACAAGTGAGAGTAAGTAGTAGTTAAAAGGCATGAGGATTAAGGACTTACAATAGCGGCTTTGACTGGTGTAGTCATGCCCTTCTTCTTGCTGGTGTGACAGTCCTTGAAGATTTCCACAGCATTTGGTTCAGGTACTTTTTGGTCCTTGCGGGCTTTCCTCTGCATTTGGAACAAGTCAATATAGATCTGATAATATGGTACAGCGAAAAGAGTGAAACAACTGCTAATTACAAGAGCCTCGCAGTGTGCAATATAGCTACGAGATCCTGTCGTCTGTTGGAATTTCACTTTCGTACGGTTGGCCTTGTTCTTTGAACAGTTCACCTACAAGAAGATAGATTTGTATTACACATGCGTAAACAGGACTTCAACATGTGATCTGATGACATATATATAATGTACCTGATACTTCGGATCGGACCAGTGTTTAACGAGGCCTCTCCAGTCTTCATCAGATATATTTTCCATTGGAGATATTTGGGCAAGTTCATAGTTAGCCTTGCCTTCAAAGTGAGTTTTCCTCAAGTTATACCGATACTGTCGCAGAGCAGACTTGAAAACATGGGTGCAAGCTTGTCTGGTTGCATCATCTTGGCTATCCAACTTGAACCTCATCTGTTGAAAATTATGGGAGTCTCATTATCAGCAACCTAGAAAGTATTGGACAGAGCAAGACGATATTACTAGTTTCCATACATAACCATAATTACAGATAAATGGTCGAGGAAGGTGTTGAACTGGGTTTCGTCTTTGTCATTCCTGTACTAAATCCATGTTGGGAGGATACGTACATGACACCTAACAGCAACCGCTGCCTCTGATACTAACTTGGCTGAGTCTGTAGCATCACGTGGCCTTTTAAAACCTACCTCAAAATGGATCGCCATTCTTACTCCTCTAGATTTAGTTAACCTATCGAGCATTATCCCTGATGTTTGTTTCCTCTTGCGCCTAGGTGCTAGTCCAACAACAAACATAGGAAGTGTTAGTGTACATCAAACAGTGAGACTATATATAAAGAAGCATGCAACTGTTGAAGCTCACAACGTTCATCTGATATTGCCAATTCGTCTTGCATCAAGAGTGCTTGGGAAGTAGTGTCAGGTGGCAAGGGATCTTGGGAATGTGCTGCTAGCTCAGTTGACACACGAGTACGTCGTGCAGCTGGTAGTACTGTGGTAGGTGTTGCAAGAACTAGGGTTGTCTCTACTTGTTTGGTGGCAGCTATTTGTTTATGTTTGTATTTTTTGCAACTCGTGTAGCATGGGATGCCGTGTTTGTAGAATTTTCTGCTGGACTTTGACCTTCTATTGCACCATCAGTACCAGCAGAATCTGCAGGATTCATCCGCTTCTCATTCCCTGCCATTATGTGTTTCTTCCTCTTTCTCTGTGCCATGTTAAGTCAAGCCGACAAGAAAAACGAATAACAATTTAGTTCTTCGGAACAAATTGATGCGTGATGCAGACGAACTGAACTTTGATGTTAGACAACCACATGATAGGAGGATGTAATATGTATGAAAAACAGGACGGAAGAGATAACCAGAACTATGATGTGTAAACTAAGAAGAAGACATTTCACCAAATTAGAAGCAATGCAATGGAAGGTAGACACCATATGAAAGATGCTACAAATATCACTATGCCAAGTTAACAGTGTCTCATCATAAATGGCGATTAAACAAATGTGAAGCAGTACAAGAAATAAATCATATGCAAGATGCAAACAACATCACACTACCATGTTAGAGGTCTCTCATCATTAGTGCCATTGCATATTCACAGCATTCCATATTCACAGCTTATGATGTGTAAACTAAGGAGAAGGCATTTCAACAAATTAGAAGCAATGAAAGCTAGACACCATATGAAAGATGCAACAAATATCACTCTACCAAGTTAAAACTGTCTTGTCATAAGTGCCATTTCAACAAATTAGTAGTACAAGTTAGAAAAGAATGTGAGATGTAACCTATATCACACTCCGAAGTCAAACGTGTCTTATGATAAGTGATTATTGCAGGTTACACAACAGTAGTAATATGATGTAAGAACATGGTGTGATAGACAGATATTGTATGTTCTAGAAACAGGAACACGTTTCTTACTCAAGTATAATGTGTAAAGTAAGTAGATGGAATTCAACAAAATTAGAAGCAATACAAGCTAGACATCACACATAACATGCAACCACATATAACAGTGCCAAGTTAGAGGGAGCACCGGTGATGCTGCACTAGGGGAGACGTGCTCATCATAAACACAACTTTGTTGAGTGTCTATGCATGTGTTATCTTGGAAATCATCTTGGGGGTGTGGAGGAGTAGAAACTGTAGAGGCCCTCTGTTCGGAAGGAGCACCTTTATCCGCTGCCTTGCTAACTTCCTTCCGCTTTATTGATTTTGAATTGTCAAGTAAAACCGACCAGAAAAAGCAATAAAATTGTCTCTTCAGAACTCATTCATGCATGATACTGACAATCACTACTTTGATGTAAGGCAAACACATGATACCAGGATGGAATATGTACGAAAATAGGACGGCATGGCATGTTCACAACTGTTTGTGTAAACTAAGCAGAAACCATTCCAGCAAATAAGAAGCAATGCAAGCTAGACACCACATGAAATATGCAACCAATATGACTCTGCCAAGTTAAAAGCGTCCCATCATAAATGGAATTTCAACAAATTAGAAGCAGCGCATGCTATAAATCATATGAAAGATGCAACTAATATCGCACTGCATATACTAAAGGTGTCTCGTCATGTTGATTGATGCAGGATACAAAAAAACCATAGTTTTATGTAAGGACATGCTTAATAGACAGATGTACTATGTACTAAATACAGGAAGGCATGTCACATTAACAGATATAATGTATAAGCTAAGCAGACTAGCACATGCAGTTTAACCAGATTGGAAGAATTACAATCTAGACACCATATGCAACATGCAACCACATATCACGCTGCCAAGTTAGAGCAAGCACATGCGATGCTAGTGTAAGGGAAATGCTGTAATCAACTACGGAGCTACGTTCACTATCTTCATGTAGCATTTTTGTTTCTTGAGAATCATGTCGGGAGGTTGACGCTGCATTCTTTAAATGAGGAGTAGTCCCCTTGCCTGCCTGCTTCATCATAAGTGATTGATGAGGGATACACAAGAACATTAGTTTGATGTAAGAACATGGTTAATACACAGATGTACTAGTATGTACCAAAAACAGAAAGGCATGTCATATTCAAAGGTATAATGTGTAAGCTAAGAAGATGCAATTTAACCAAATTGGAAGCAATACAAGCTAGACATCCGGTTGGAGTGGTGAGCATGATCATCTAGGACCTGAGAGCCTGGTGGGAGGCAAGCTGCTTCGCCACCATCGCAGCTTTTTAGTTGGCTTCCAGGTGATGCCTATCTTTGCTGGGCTTGTCACTGGCTCGGCCAGTGCCCTGACTAGCTATTTGTCTTCTGGTGCTCATGGGATGGTGGTTCATGTAAAAAATATCTTTCCTTATCTTATCGACTTCGGCCTTTCGAATACAAGCTAGACACCATATGGAACATGCAACCACATATGACACCGCGAAGTTAAAGTAAGCACCTGGGATGGTGGTTCATTGCGAGTGAGGTCATCAACTCCAGAGCTACGTTCCCCGTCTCCATCTGCTGACAGTGCACCCATTAAAGTGTTCAAACGTGTCTTACCTAGCCGCACAACAAGCTGGAGCGACTTATCTCTTTTCTTTTTGGCTTCTCGCATGGCAGCAGAGTCTGAAATACCCTTGCATAAAAACACAACAGTGAGAGTAAGGGTGAAGTGTGTGCAGAACTAGTGCACTGTAAAAGTAGCAGATAGCAGGTGGCTGAAAAATAAATGACAGGAGACATATGATAGCTCTACAACATTGCATGGCAAACAAAATTAGATTCTACTCCGTATGATTTTGTAATATATGAGCACAGGAAATGCAGGTACTCCTCCAGCACACCACCACATGTGGTCATATCTAAGATAACAGTCGACTGAAAATAAATAGGTCAGTCGATTTTTTTAATGAACCGTCCGATCTATAAGGAACGGGCAGATGGCCTTCGCCTACCTCCTGCCAGTCACTGTTGACGACCTTTCTCGAACCGCCAGCGACCACCGGCCCAGACCCCTGCCTCTGCCGCCCCGCCCTCCCATCGACCTCACACCACCGCCGTGCTTGGAAGCGCCCCCAGTCCATCCCTTTAATCCCGGCTGACCTGCAGATCGGGCGCCAGTAGCTCTAGGCCGCACATGCCCCTGTGATAAACACCAAGGCGCTGCTTCCCCGGCGTAACAGGCGTACTAGCGCCTGTTACCCCGGGGAATGCTTCCGATAATTGGGAATCAATTGGCTAGAAATTGAAATTAGGGGGGCGACGGACCTTTAGCTAAGGTGAAATAGTATATGAGGAGAAACCTTGTGCATTGCGAGTTACTAGGAAGATCTAGTATCAAGAAGAAGCGGTCAACTAGTGTCTTCTGTGGGATGAATACCATGCAAGCAGAGACGTAAGATTTGCACGAATAAGGGAAGAGGAGTACCTTTTTTGGTTGCCGGTGTGGTCACCCCCACATGTCGCGCCGATCTTCTTGTTTTTACCGGGGAAACCGATGTTGTGGAGGGTGCATGCTTGGACGAACCCATGGCCAAATTGTTGACTGTGTTGCCGTGGCCGTATGTCAGCAGAGGGGAAGCAGATCCGAGGCGGCGAAGGACGGCGTAGCAGGAACAACTCCGGTGCGGTGGAGGGTGGCGAAGTTGGAGCGGCAGCGGTGAGGCGCAGGACGGCATGGTTGAACTGGCTCGGGTACGGACGGCTCGGCCTCGGCTTCAACTACGAGCCGTGGAGGGCGTTGCGGTTGAGGTTGCGGTGGACGATGACGTCGGGGTATCGGCTCCGGCGTGATGAAGGAGGGCGGCGGTTGATGGGTGGGATGGGGTGGCGGACGGAGGACGCCGGGGTTTCGCGGCTGGTGGAGAGGTAGTTTTGGCGCCCACAGAGTACGAGTGGGGAATCAGACGGGTGGGGGGACCATGTTTCGGTCTGGGATGCGCTTGTTTTTGGCTTTTTTGAACAGAAGATGGGACGAGCTTGTTTGAAATTTGGGGAAAGTACAAACTTTGCCCCCCTCTTAAATTTGGGACCTGCTGCGGCTCGGGGGTAGGATGGTAATCCCAGGTGTCCGAAATAGTGGGCGGGAGCGATTTTGGCCGCGCGCATGTGTGCTTAGGCGCCATTGTGTATGAATGTTTTTCGGATGCGGTTGCGTGGCTTCTAGATGAAGCTACAAACCTACCCCGGTTTAGACCTTTGGACGTCGGGCCGGTAGGTTTCAAGGGCCGGAGTTATTAGAAAAGTAATTTCCTTGTACTACCAAACATTGGTCTCACGCGGTTTCGGGTGAGTAGAGGCTCTTTTGGCGCTTCGTTCGAAATTTTGAAACACAAGCATTCACATTTAGAGTACTCTTGAACTATGAGGATTGACCTAAATATACAACGTTATATTTGACCTTGTATGTTTGAAAACCTCACTAAATTATCTGCTTCTTTTTGAAATTTTGACACTTGAAATCCTATAACTACGATTATTTTGGAATGGAGGAGCTAAATTTGAATATATTTTGTACATGACTACATATGCTATTATGTACAAAATCAGAGCAAAGATTGGTGCCCCCATAATTTAGGTATGGTTTACAAATGCCATGATATCAAATTCAAATAATTGAATGGACTTCATGTTGAATTTGATTTTTTAAACCACCTTAAGTTGAATTCAAATGTATGCTAGTTCATAGGTAGTAGCTATTTATAATGTCCATTGTGTAACTTTCGTATGTATAATGTGCTTTACACACACAACATGAACTATACTCACGTTTATATTCGATTGCTAAAGCGATGCATTGTCTGGAGTTCAAAATACTAACTATGTGGATCAATTGTGTCGAATAATAATCTAGACATGCTCAAATTCGATAGAATTTAGATGTCTGATGGATCAATGACCGCTCCTTATGCGAATTGCAAATATCATGATCCCATCCTAATATTTGGATACAATTCATATCTTTAATGAATGTGTAGAGCAGTCTTTTACGTGTAGTTTCACTCTCCATCGGTGGTCTCTCACACATGCTCACACACTCTCTCCCGAGGTGTCTTTCTCGCACACATGCTCTAGATATAACCCTCCCTCTCTCTCGTAACCATTTACAGCTGATTTCACTAACCTTTATCACAAGCACTCTTCCTCTCGCAAACATACACTCGCACAATCCTCATCGACCCTTTCTATATACATGGACCTGCCTACGTGTCTCATGTACGCAAATTATCTTTATGCCTGTCTCTCACGCATTGTCTCAGACCTCTCTTCCTAATCGACGAGTATGATTCTAGCAGAGCATTCTGTAGGATGCCCCTTAAAGTTAGATTGGATGAATAGTAATATCAGAGATAAAGGGGTTACCTTAGTCCGAGAACCTAGGGTTACAAATCCTAGCCGGCTTTGTTAGTGGACACAGAGTCCTTCACAATTATGCTATCTTTGTCTTGTACGACTAGTCATCCATGGGTCTTCCTAAATGCGTCACGGGCCAACCAATGTGGCGTAGGACGGAACAGAACGAAGGGCCTCATCTCGACCCACCGGACCTCACGTGGTGACACACCCTCTGCCCCCACATCTCATTATCTTCTCACACCCACAAATACCAACACAAACACCACACACATAGAAAATTTCTCCTGGTGCCTCTATTCCCTCCCCCCTTGCATATACACACTCAACGGAATGGAATCTCTTGTCGTGACGTCATATTCGTCTCTCTCTCTCTAGACCACTCTCATTTCTCGTGCTATCTCTCCCACGCCCCCCCCCGTCAGCCCCTCTATCCATGCCTCTCTCAAATACGTAATACACACACATACCTCTCTAGGCCCCGCCAAATGCATCAACTACACATTCACACATGTTACATCACGTACCCCATTGATCTAAAAAGCCCTCTCTTCACGTTTATTTCACATACAACATTCCTTTTGAATAAAGTGTGGCCAAAAAATATTTTAGAGTTTCTACATATATACAACATTACAAAGTTATATGGAGGAGTACGAACGCTAATTTGCATTGCATGGTGCCCACAATGATATTTATTCCGCACTGTGAATTTGTATATTTTTATACTATATACAAAGTTAGTAATAATAAAGAGAAACGAAGAGCATCTCTCTCTTCATCCCATACCCCCCATGTACGCCCTTTCATGTATGCATACAAAACTATCTCCAGGTCCTTTAAAAGTAAGCCCCCCCCCCCAGAAAATTCAGGCATGTTTCATCTTTCTCTCGTGATATATGCAATGACGATCATTGTATTTGAAGCGAAACCACGATACGTACATTGGACTTCAGAATCCACTCATTACGGTCACCATTTATGTTTAGTGGTTATTATGCAGTCACGGGCTCACCGTCCAACTCTGTATTTGCTCATGACATGACTAGTTGACCAGTTAAACGCTCCACGTGGCACCTCTAGTGTTGCATCACATTATCTCACTACCATCGTGTCCACCTGTCGACTTGTATCCACTCTACATCTACACTATTATAAAATACATAAAATACACTCTTATAAAAAACAGAGTTGGTGATGATGGTGTGCCTGCCATTCTGCAATATAGGCCGTCCGATTTATATCTGACGGATTGGAAAGAAACTATGGCAATTTTTGCAAAAAGGTACCCACACACCTCTCCACATTTTCAAATAAGGCCTTCCCTCGTTCATAATTTTCTCACACAAGATAAACAAGTCATACAAATGCATCTTGATGTTACGTGCAACGCACGGGCATCTTGCTAGTAAGAATGAAAACAAACGACAAAAAAATATTTGGACGGTGGTTCAAAGTCATGACCGCGGGCACAACGGACAAGGTGGCCTTGTATTGGTATGCTGAGCCGTCTGTTTTAACACACAGGAGCTGGTGTGGTGATTATACACACATAGGCACACATGGACACGAACTGCATCCATGCAACACTCACACAAACACATGCACCCACGCACACACTCAACACTCACATGTACACACGCAGCCACGCACACACGCAACACTCACACGCACGCACGCAACACTCTCTCTCTGTCTCTCTCTCACACACACACGCATACATGCACACACCAGTACACCACACGACCAACACACACTCTCACGCTCAAGTGCTCAAGCTACACGTGCATGCGCAGACATCAGGCCCTAACAGACACATACACAACCAGGTGATTCCCACGCACGGGTTGGAGCCTTGTCGCGCCTGCGTAAATTTGTGTTTATCTGACCTTTTGCCTATGCGAACCAACAGGTGGGACCCACAACGAACATGGTCAATTTAACTAGTCAACATGGCGCCACGCAGACTATTTGGCCGGTCAACAGAGTGCAATCCGATGCTGAGCTGTGAGCAAGTGACCATATAATCGCCGCAAAACGTATATAGTGACCGTAATCAGCTTATTCTGAAGTTCGGTGACCGTATTACGCTTTTCTCTCTGTAGGCCCTCCAAAACTACATCTCTACACGTTCTCGCATGTTACATCTAACAACTATGCAATACAGCACTACTACTACACTCTAACACAATAAATCATATGTGTTTTTAGTTTTACTAGATATCATATTGTTACTTATAATTATTCAGTTTGCATACATTAAAATTGCCTTTGAAATGTATGGCCAGTATCACTACCGCGCGGGAAAAATCCCGCCCTTTCCTGTTTAATCAGGTTTGTATCGATGGATCGTGCGAAACAGAAAAACTATACTAGTACTATACAGTACAAGTGACAGTTCACTGGGCCGTCGTGTCGTCTACTCCTCCGTCGTAAGAGTGGAGCGCTCGCTTTCATAAATCTTCTACTCCCTTTCACCGACATGTGGGACATCAAGCTACCGGGTCCACGTGCCATACCGGAATATAGTGCAGAGCAGCCGGGGTGAAGCACCCTAGTCATAGCGCCGGCGTAGTAATGAGCAGTGAGGCGTCAAATCAGAAAGCTCCACCTTTCCCGCAGTTAAGTTGGAGGGACGAAGCAACCATCATTTCACTCGTTGCTGAATCCTCTTCTCCCTCATCTTCTTCAACTTAACCACGTGTTGCTTCTGCCGTTGTTCTGCCTCATGTGGGACGTGGATCGGCTTGGTAAAGCACTGACACGTGGGACCACATGTTAGCAAACTGCCAGGACAACGTCCTCCGAAAAAAGAAGCCTAATCCTAGACTTACAAAGGGCTACGTAGCTACTACGTATACTTTCCATCTAATCTATATATGCCCCCCTAATTTTCAGGTGGGGTGGGCCTAGTCCTCTCCTTTAATCCAATCAAATAGTCCCACATCACATCAGTTCGTAACTTTACGTAAACCATTACGTGGATGTAGCATTGCTCAAATAAGAAACCTCCCCCGCCATCCGCGCGGCAAAATCACCTCCTTTTTACTAATCTCAATTCTATAATTTTTTAGATCAATATAATTGAGATTTGTATAGATAGCACACAGGAGCAAAACCAAGTAGTACGATTAAGGGCATCCACAATGTGTAGCCAAATGTGAAAATAGCTTTTGGCATCGTGGGAACCATTGTGGACGGTGTTGCCAAAGTGAAAAAGATGGAACTGAAGGTCCGTGATTGATTGATTGAAGGAATAGAAAAATGCAACATCTCTCCTCTTTCTCCCATGCTTGGACGCATGTAGTACTACAGTATAGAGCACAGAGTCTACTCCCCTGTCCCTTCTATCACAAATCACAAAGCAGTGAGGCGTCAAATCACAAAAGCACGGACGAAGCAACCATCATTTCACTCTTCGCTGACTCCGCTTCTCCATCGTCTTCTTCGAGAAGCCATCTCACCGCATTAGTTACTCCTAGTAGTACTAGTAAAGGACTTCCTGGATGCAAATGGTGTTCTCCATTGAACGCACTTCGCCAAACCACCACAAAAAAATATCGTCGACGTCATCGCAATGGGGAAGGAAGTCAAATATAGTTACTACCTCCATTTTTTTGTACACAAGGCCAGTATATCAAAATTACAATTTGGAAAGGGCCACTAACACTAATCGAGGCAAAATTGATGGGGTTAGCAACCAAGGATATTAATATCCCTTGCATGCATGCGGAAGTGAGAAGGTTGGTTTGCATGGTGCTGCATTAATCAAGCGATTAGGAGTGAGATGGTTAGCTCTTTGGTCTTTAGAGAAGAAAATACGCATTAATTGACACGTGAAACGAGGATTTGTATCGATTAAATCCCGCGAAGGAAAACCCAGCCTTTCTTTTTTAACACTAGTACTCCTAGTACGTACTAAAAAGAAATGGAGGGAGTACGTACTTATCCTGTTTTGGTCTAGGCCTTGCATTGCCAAACTTCGCCACACATTTTTGCCAAGCTTGCCTAAAGTTTTCAAAATGAGAAGGAGGTACACTTGCGCACGGTTATCGCGGTCGCACTGCACCCTCACACGGTCGCTCCTGCACGCCGCGGTCGCACCGCACCCTCACATAGTCGCTCCTGCACGCCGCAAACCCAACCAAGGGAACGCACCCTCACTGACACGTGCTGTCGCATGTGAACACACCAAACTCAGCCATCCTATCGCTGACACATAATTTTCATTCATAGAGTATGTTTATCCAACGCATGTTGGGGAGTATCTGTACGGCCCGTGCGGTGGTCTGTTGGGGAAGAAGAAGAGGTGAGGAAGAAGGAAAGAAGGGTTAGGAGACGTAGGACATTCATCCATCCGCCTGAAATGGTAGACTGGCCCAAGTCAGGCGACTTGCATAACAAATATATGTTTTTACACAGCAAAAGATCCATGAAAACAATAACATAAAGAAAAACTATCACTGCTCACGGAAAGAGACGGCCTCGTCGTCTTTGGCTGCCGGCGCGAACCAGCCGTCGCTGCCGACGTGTGTCTCTACACCGTGGTTGTCCTCAGCCTGCAGCTACTCATTCAAGCGGAGCGTGCGAATGCTCTGCACGGACGAGAGCACAGCCTGGTTCAAGTCGAGGACGTCCGATTCCGCCTGCAGGAGGGCCTCGATGGCAGCGGCATCCGCGCGCTCTGTGTCAAGTCGAGCCTCCGCCGACTAGTTCAAGTCCAGGACGTCCGATTCCGCCTGCAGGAGGGCGTCGATGAGAGTGGCATCCGCGCGCTCTGCGTCGAGTTGAGCCTCTGCCACCCGGTTCAAGTCCAGGACGTCTGGTTCCGCCTACAGGAGGGCCTTGATGGCAGCGGCATCCGTGCGCTCCGCCTCAAGTTGAGCCTCCGCCGCCCGGTTCACATCCATGATATCCGGTTCCGCCTGCAGGAAAGCTCGATGGCAGCGGCATGCGCACGCTCCGCGTCGAGTTGAGCCTCTGCCTCCCGGTCCTCCTTTAGTATCGCCATGTTGAACTGCTGGTCCGCCTGCACCATGCGGGACTCGGACGCCGGCACGAAGTCGACGTCCATCATCTCATACCCATCGGGGGCCTTCTGCGCCATGACCTCTGCCATGAACATTGGATCGGCTTCCTCCTCCTTGTAGCTTGGCTCCAGAGACCTCGGGGATTGGCCCGCCGCAAAGGGAGCTTGGGAACGGAGGTCTGTGGCGCCGACTGCCGCCGCGATTTCTGCGCGGCGCTCCGGCGTCAGCATCTTGTAGTAAGTGATCTTGCGGCGCACCATGGCTTGCCAGCGAACTAGGGGACGCTTGATGCGGGCTAGGGGATCGAAAGGTGGGGGAATGAGCTGGAGATTTGGTGTGGTTTTAGGGCAGTGGCTGGCGTAGGCCGAGCAGCGAAGGTTCTGGTGTGAATAGTGGTTCCGGTGACGACCGGTCAATCGATTTTGACTGTACATCGCTCTTGTCGCGTTCGCATTGCAGCTTGGCACACTGGTCCCTCCACGTCGCCCACCGAATGGAACGCGCTTTGTCTTGCATTTTCGCTCGCTTGTGGGACCACAGTTGAGAGCAAACCGACGTCCCTCCCCCTCCCCCGCCCGCATCATTTATTATACCACCACTCCCTCCGTTTTAGGCAGAGTAAATAAAAATAGAGGGAGTATTACTATGGATGAGGATCCCCTGACGTGGACGAACCCATTGAGTAACTGACATGCGGGGCCTAGCAATCATGGGGTCCGCCAGTAAGTGACCAAAAGGGAGGGTAAGGCAGGGATACCTACGTCAGAGGATCCACTTCCACTATACTACTTTGAACAAATGTTAGAGTAATAATATATGACATGCAACTTACACAAATGTTAGAGTAATAATATATGACATGCAACTTACACAATGCATACAGGGTCTAATGCATTTTTCGAGGCTAACTTTGACCAAATGTTAGAGTAATAATATATGACATGCAACTTACACAAAGCATACGGTCAAATTCATATGTGAAAGGAGTTTCCAATGATATAATTTTCACATTATACATCTCATGTGCTATTAATCTTATCAATAGTCAAATTGGAAACCATCTCGAGTACAAATCTAGGAGTACGTATGAATCTAACAATATTGATTGGGCGTTGTTGAATGTTGATACCTTTTTTTATCAAAGTAGATATACTTTGACTACACATAAAACTTATATGTAAACTACTCCCTCCTTCCATCTGTATAGGGCCTAATGCGTTTTCGAGGGTAACTTTGACCAAAAGGTAGAGCAATAATATATGACATGCAACTTAAATAAAGTATACCATCAAATTCGTATGTGAAAGGAGCTTCCAATGATATAATTTTCGCATTATACATGTCATGTACTATTAATCTTGTCAATAGTCAAAGGCGGTCTTGAAAAATGAATTAAGCCCAATATAGATGGAAGGAGGGAGTACAAAGGATAGGAGGTGGTATATTGTACGTTCAAAAACGAAACGAACATTGAATACCCTTTATATATGATTTGCCGATGCTATGATCACCGGTTAAAAATTTTGAATCCGCCTTAGGTATCACGTGCCCCCACTCATTCCCTCTTGATTTCATCCCGGGGTCCGGAGATCTATTGAAAGAGGACTAGGGTGGGTACATGCGAATGATACTCGGCGGAATGTTCAAATGAGGCATGCGAGAGGATGGACTCGACTGGAGGGCGAAATGATCGATGGAGAAGAGGGTTGGAGAGGAATGAGAAATAAGCAAACGCCACATGATTATACTTGAACGGCTCAAATAAACAATAAGTTGTCTCGCTTGGCCTACATAGTGAAAGGCCTAATGCGTAACGCGGAGTACTGACGCTCGAATATGGCCGGGAAAACAGGGAAACAGACATGTGGGGCACACCCGTCGGGACGATGTAGCGCAGACTAGTCCAATGGAGGAGCTGGCCCACGACCTCCTCGCCATCAACAACCATTCATGTGGGTCGTTGGGGCCAACAACGGGACGCGGCTCCAGCACCGCCTCTGGACACAGCGACCGCGATGAGCGACACGCTCATATCATCGCTAGACACGGTCAGTTTCAATTTGCCGAGGGTGGCGTTAGTGTTGTGGCACGACCAACGGTATGTTTGGTTTGTGCCCAAGGTTGCCCCATCAAAGCATTGGGTAGCCAAAATTTTGGTTGAGTTATTGGTTGCCCATGATTTGGCCGACATTGGCAAGAAAAATTAACTTGAGTTGGCTAGAGTTCATTGGCATGCCAAAGAAATGGCAACGATCCAAACAAAGACCAATCTTTGGGTCATGACCAAAATTTTGGTTGAGGTATTGGTTGCCCATGATTTGGCCGACATTGGCAAGAAAAATGAACTAGAGTTGGCTAGAGTTCACTGGCTTGCCAAAAAAATGGCAACCATCCAAACAAAGACCAATCTTTTGGTCATGACCAAAATTTTGGCAAGGTGCACTTTGGCCACAATCCAAACACACCCCAATACCCGGCTCGTCGAGGATGCACGGGGCGCCACGACGCGTCCGCGGAGTGGTGTAGCGCGGCCAACTGCATCCTATGGACCTGAGACCATGCCGGGTTGTCTTGCTTTTTCAATGACATGCGGGGATCGCATGTGAGCAAAGGGCATCTCCAACGTTGCCACGACCGCAGCTGACTACCCTGGCACACCAAAACCCTCGTCCCTCGCGCCATCGCGCGGTGCGTTCCCAGCCGGCGCCAGCTGCCCGCATTCATGCCGTCCATTCGTATGTCGTCATTAAGAGGCTCGGTGCCCGAGGAACAACTCCGGCGACTTAATGACGCACCCGGACGCTTGGCCTCACCGGAATGCGCTACTTAAAGCGGCAATGCCTAGCTAACCTCCACACCATAGCGCATCGTCCTCCTACCTGGAACCACATCCGCCATGACCGCAAGCGCGAACGCTCTGCAGGAGAGCTTGTCTTCGGGGATGGAGCTCGAGGTCGCCGCCCTCGCTGAAGTCACCGCACAAGCGGTGGCCACGCTGGCGGCCGACGACGGGAGCACCGTCAGCCACGCGTCCTACTTTCCGCCGTCCAACGTCTGGCACCGCCGAGGTCGGGGACTCCTCCGAGGATGAGTAGGGCATGGGAGGCGGCATGACATGGTGTGCCAACTGGCCGGTCCGTCTCCCGTGTTCTACTTTTCCTCGCCAGAACCGCACTTTCACTTCACGGGCCTTGAACCCCGCCCCAGTACATGGAGATCACAGATGGAGGACATCGGTCGCCGCCGTAGACTAGGTTTAGGGTCGGGTTTCTTTTATTTTTTTGTCCTATAAAAGTTTGAAATGTAATGAAAATCTGCCGTGTTTGCATTAATCTCGGCCGGTGTATATGAACTTTCACAATAATATACATATTGTAGGAGTACTAGCAAGATGCCCGTGCACACGGCTCACGCAAACGGAACGCGCTTCAACTTGCCTCTTCACTGACACATGGGACTGCACTTGGAGAAACCGACCATGCGCCAAACTCCCCCCACGCGAAAATCCTCCCCCCCCCCACACCCAAAAATTCCCCCCAAATCCGATTCAACCGCCCTTCGGCCAACTAGCCAATAATATTCCCCAAACCCCCTCCCCCCTG